>NW_004524588.1:28118298-28141364 GCF_000260255.1 Octodon degus | reverse complement strand
GGCAGGGTGCTGAGGAGCAGGCAGGATGCTGAGGATGCAGGCAGGAAGCTGTGGATGCAGGCAGGAAGTTGGGGATGCAGGCAGGAAGCTGAGAATGCAGGCAGGACACTGAGGATGCAGGCAGGAAGCCGAGGATGCAGGCAGGACACTGAAGATGCAGGCAGGGTGCTCAGGGCACAGGCAGGACACCGAGGATGTAGGCAGAAGCACAGTCTTGGGCCACTCGGTTCTCTGCAGTCTGGCGGTCTCTTGCCTGACAGGGTGTGTCAGGACGTGATAGCATCCACCTTCCCGATGGCTAAGGGGCTCCCCAGATATATATTACACCCAGTGCCAGCCCCAGCACAGGAGAGCATCCTGTCAGACTTTCAGCAGACAGGGAGGAGTGGGAAGAATATAGCCTGCTAATGGTCAGGCACAACTTGGCTTAAAGCTCATTTCTTAGCTGAGAGACGTTGATTTCTCCAAGTGTCAGATACAAGACCTCCCTCATAGGAACCTTGTGAACTGTAAAGTGGGGGGATGTTGGAAGCCCCTGGCAAAGATCCTCACTAAGCAAGGGGTGGTCAGTGGAAAAGCTGTACCAATTCACCAGGGGGCATGTTAGGTAGAGGCTCAGCTCCTTCTCCCAGAGTTGAACCTCCATTTTAACCAGAGCTGAGTGGTAGGTGGGCACCTCAAAGCTCAGGGGCACACATGCTGTGGCCAGAGGCAGTGGCCCAAGTATGAGCAGCCACAGACACTATGAAATGCTGGCTCCCTAACAAGATAAGTGAACAGACGCTTGACTGTGCTTCCCACTTGTCCTGTAGACTAGAGTTCGAGAGAAGCCTCCTTCCTGCCCAGCCGTCTGCCCACCCAGCCTTCCCAGCTCACAGCCAACATGTCCTCTTTCCAGCCCAGCCTCTCTACTGCTGGAACAGGGCCAGAGCCTCTCCAGGAGTACAGCTGGCTTCCTGCTTCTCAGGGCCATGCCTCCTTGGGGCATTGTCCCAGCAAGGGGCCCCTGGCCTACAGGAGTGCACTCACCCATCAGCAAGGATAAGGTGGAATTTGAAGAGCAGAAGGAGCATGGAGACCTAGCTAGGACTGAGGCCTTGCAGTTTCTGTTGAGTTCACAGCCGTACTTGAGGTCAGCCCCCAGCCCTGTTGGGTAAAGTAAGCATGGCCGGAGGGAGCTGGGCAGGTGTCTCCTAGCTCTTCCCACTCAGGCTGCCAGCCACCCTCTCTGTGCTCACTTCTGTGGATGGTGTTACCCTACATTCAACCGTGGCATAACCAATTTACTTGGCAACCCCTAACCGCAGGAGTTTGGAGGGGAGACTCATGCTTTTCACTGTTGTGGTTTGTGTCTAGTGTCCCCCTGAAGCCTCATGCAGTCAATGAGGTGGGCTCCTAGACTTTGTGACTAATTCGTGACCCAGTGCGGGGATGACGGGTGGAGTGTCACACCCGGCCAGTGGTGGCTAGCCTGAATATAGTATAAGGAGGGAGCGAGGCCTGCGAGCTGCCTCAGCTGCTGCTCCTCCCTTGCTCTTTGCTGCTTTCTGCCACCATGAACTGCTGCCCTCAGCCATGTGCCGCGCTGCCTTAGAGCCAGCTGAGTGTGGGCTGAAGCCTCTTGCTGGAGTTAGTGCTGTGCGCAAAACAAACCTTTCCTTCCTTGGTTTTGGACGTAAGGTATTTTGTCCCAGTAACAAGAGAAAAGTCACTAAGACACACTCCTTCAGTGTCCATCATTGTGTTAAGTATGTAGTTAGTGTTCGCTGTGTGCTTGGTGAATAAATCACTGAATGAGTGAAGCAGTCCTCAGTCAGGAAGTAGGTGATCTTTAAAAGGAAAAAGAACATCATTGAAAAGCCCTTCTTCTGCCACCAGGGTTGCTGCTAGGGAGAGAACACCATGAACATGCTTCTGCCCCGCTGCTGCCAGCCCCGCCCACCTCTGCGCTGTCCTCTGTGGCCATGGCCATGGCAGCCAGCAGCGCCCATGCCAAGACGGGCAGCAAGGACAGTAGCACCCAGACAGACAAGAGCACGGAACTCTTCTGGCCTAGCGTGGCCTCCCTTCCCAGCCGCAGCAGGTTGAGCACAACTCCTTCCAACAGTCCTGTCCTGAAACACCCAGTGACCAAGGGGACCACGGAGAGACTGGGTAGGTGGCCCCCGCCCCCACGCTCTGTGGACCCATGGAACTGTGTGGCCCAAGGGAAGGAGTCTTTTCCTGAGCTGGAAGGGAGCAGGCGCAGCACCTGCTGTGTGATCAGAGCCATTCCAACTCCCTTAGGTTGTATGTGCCCCTTGCTACTGTGGCAATAAGTAAGTATGAATACTTCTAATTTATTACCGTGTGAAAGGAGCATGGAGTCTGGGTCCGCCTTGGGAATGTATGCTTTATAACTGGCCTTTCTTCAGAAGCTGTAAAAACAGCCTGAGGAATGTTAGGAAAGTGCTGTCCTCTGGTACGTTTAGGAGCTGTGCCTGGGAGACACCAGGTCCTCCGGCTCATAGGTGTTGCCTTCAGCACATTGGCTTGCCAAGGATGCAGCCCTGGTGGAGACATCCTGACTGACAAGGAAGTGGACCTAACGCAGGCCAGGTTAGCTTGCAGCACAACCCTTGGACCAGGAGTAATGCACTGGCTAAATTATTACAGCAGTGTGGGCAGGACAGGCTTTGTAGCGAGTCCAGCAGTGCCCAAGAGAAAGGTAGGCTTGACCCTGCATTGACCATATTACAGACAAAGCCCTTCTTAGGAGTTCCAGGACGGGTGAGTCCCTTGAGAGAAACAGAAGCTGTCTCCACCAGGGTCTGTATTTTTGTTCCCAAAATAGGCAAGTGCAGTGTTACCATTTTTTGGAAGTGTAATTCTTTGGACACCTTTCCAAGAAAGGTGAGGAATGTGTGAAAGTGCCTGGCTCCCAGTGAGCCTGTGCTAGTTTTGTGGAGGTGGGTGTGAGGTCTCCGCACAACGTCCCAGTGTCATCTGCACCCTGTTCACTCCTCCCTGTACCTTCTGGCTGTTGCTGTTCATGTCTGAACCCAGGTCCAGTCGTTCAGCTTCCCCCTCTACGGCTCACTGCATGACCTTGCTCGCTCTGGACAGTGGGCTCTGACGTCTCCTTCTTTCCGCAGAGAACGCTCCTGGCCATGGGAAGTCACTGGACCACAGAGGCCGCGCCAGCAGCTCCCTGCAGAAGCCTGAGTTCCCTGATGGGGAGATGGTAGAAGTGCTTATCTAATGCTGCGTCGCCCTGGCTTTCATACCGCAGCACTGGCAAGTCAGGAAAGTGGCAGAGCAGGAGAAAGAGCAAGAAGGGTGTGGATGGGAAGCCAGGAATGATGTGAATTGATAAAGATTTCAGAGTAAAACTTTTTATACATGCTAAAAACAAAAAATAGGAGACCTACATGGCTGGAGAAGAGAGAATGCTATGGATTTTCTTGCATAAAGGGAAAGAAAAGACGCATGTAGGTTTGGAAACAAGTTAAGAAGAACAGGAAATGGAGCTTTTCACCGCACAGAAGCTGTGTCTCCTCGGAGCCTTGCTGTAGTCCCTTTCTTTGGTTATAAACAGAAGCTAGACGTGTACTTTCCTAAGCAGCCCCTTATTCTGCTTGCCTCCAAGCATGTTTCATTTAAAAAGAATCGCCTAAGGGCCAAGAAGATAGCTCAGTGGAATAAGTGCTTGCCTGGCAAGCATAAGGTCCTGAGTTTGATCCCTGGTACTGAAAAAAAAAAAAAAAAAAAACCAAGAACAAGGAATCTCCTAGACATTTCTAGGACAACGCAGTGTCACCATGGTATTGCAGGGTGTCCTGCGGGTTGTGGGTATTGGCACAGTGAGAGGACTCACTCAGGGGTAAAGGGAAGGTTCACCTAATTGTTGCTTGGCTTGGGTCTTCTGGAGATTATGGGCTTACTAGCTTTTCTAGATTGGGCAGTATTTTCTGAACAGGATCAGAGCATTAGGATTTTGGTCCTCGACTTCCCTAACTTTTCTGGTTTGTCTCTGCTTTACTTTCTTTAATTTTGCTGTTTTTTCTTTGTTTTGTTTTGGTTTTGTCACTCTTTCCTTTTTTCTTTTTTACTAAGACATTTCACGGTCCCTTCGGTGTGGGACTTACAGAGCAGACTCTGAACTGTGCTCCTTCCTGCTGTCTAACGACAGCAGAAAACCATCGTGTCTGGCCTCTGGGCTGGCTTTGTGGAGGGCTATGGTTACCCCTCTTATGAGTGCACCCTAGGGCACTCTCTGACTGTGTATTTGTGTGCAACATACACACCGGCAGAAGCAGCCGTACCTCTCAAAACCCGGGAAAGAGGGTGGAACTCAGGACTCCTAAAATTGTCCATCAACACCAGGCAGAGACTGAAAGCTTTGTGTTCTGTTGCATTACAGTTACAAAATACATCTTAAAAATATTCCTGCAATAGCTGTACATGGTAGCACACGTGTGTAATCCCAGCACTCAGGAGGCAGAGGCAGGGAGGGAGATCCTTGTATATTTGAGACTAGTCTGGGCTACAAAGTAAGCTCAAGGCCAGCCTGAACTCCATGGTGAGACCCTGCCTCAAAAAGAGAAAAACAAAACAAAGCCCCTAAAAACTGCATTGTTCGAAGGCCTGGTCTTGAGAACTTCTCAGGGGCATCTGACCATAGAACTTGACTGTCTCGGGTGAAGGGCAAGTGCTCGGGCTTAGGTAGAGGTGTGCCCGAGGGATTCCGCTTCATCCTCGAGCAGGGGCTGGTGATGCCTTCATGCTGCCGGGTCACATAGAGTATGATGTAGCTGGGATCAGGCCAGTGACCCTAGAGTTGCACTGAGTGGATGGTTCGCATGTAAGAATGACTCCTGTCTGTCGGTGCGTATAGCTCGAGGTACCAGGAATTGCATGTTCTTTTCCAAAACCACCGGCAAGTATGGAACACTTCTCTTCGCAGTCTCTCCTCAGTGTTCCTTCTGCTTCCCAGAGGCTGCTGGCTCCGGACAGTGTGGGGCTCACCTCGTTCTCACCAAGCCCGCAGGACAGGGCCACTCCTTCTTCCCCAGCTTGGCAGGGAGCGCAGGGAGTGGCAGAGCCCTTCTCGTTTGGGTCGTGTAACAACTCACATGTGATTTTGTCTACCAGGCAGGAGTGGGTATCAGGGTCATTGCTCCAAATAAGTTCTGAATATGGAGTAGGGGACTCGGTAGTGCTGCCCGTCGGAGAGGAGGCTCTCCAAGTATGCCCCGCAGCGGAGCAAGTCTTCGCCCAGTTTGCTCCCACCTAGCTGCCCTCAGCCACCTGTGCTCAGTGATGCCTGATGACCTGCATGCTAAGCGCAGGTAGACTGAGAAATCCTCCCCAGTAACCTGCTCCATCCCAGCAAGCGCAGGCGGGCAGTGCTGAGGTCCTAGGGGACCGTGACGAAGAGACAGGTTTCAAGGGTCTCCACAGGCAGCACACATGTAGGCTGGGGAGCTCTCTGCCGAGGAAAGAGCAGTGCCATCCAAAGCTGAGTCCTGCTTCATCCAGGGTCTGCTCCGAGTGGGTAGAGCACACCACATCCACTTGCCCTGCGCTCTGAGTGATCGGGGGTACTTCTAAGGCAAGGCATCTCGAGGCCACTGGAAGTGGACCTCACAGACGTTTTTACGTGGTGAGGGCTTTAAGAAGCCAGAGTGTCCAGTCCTCCAGCTGCTCCTCTACATCCAAGCCCTACAGTGTGACAGCACATGCTTCATAGGCGTTGGCTTTCTTGTGTTCTTTTTTCTTGCTAATTAATCAGTGTATCTGAAATGTCTTCATTTGCTGTGAGGGTGGCTGGTTTGGTTGCTGTTGATGTGCGGCTCATGGGAGGTGGCGGCAGGGATTAGGAAGCCCGCGGGAGCTGTTGGTGGGCAGTGCGAGGGTCTGTCCTCCAGTGCGCTTTCCTCTGCATCTAGGAGGCGTGTTTTTCTCTCCCTTTGCGTGGGTGTATGCCCCCCAGTTAGTCACTTGCTAATGTATGAAGGTGCACGTGGGAGTGCGTACATGCACGGTATGGCTGAGAGTGGCCTTCAGAGGCTGGCGTGCTCCTTTGATTCCCCTGAAAGGTGAGAAATCTTTCTTTTAAAGATGGTCTTATAAGCAGGTGTGCTAGCACAGGCCTCTATTCCCAGCTCGAGGGAGGCTGAGGCAGGAGGCTCACCACGAGTTCAAGGCCAACCAGGACTGCATAGTAAGGTCAAGGCCAGCCTGGACTACACAGTGAGGCCCTGTTTCAAAAGCTCACTAGAAATAAAAAGAAAGATTTAAGTTTTGGAAGTAATGCCAAGTTGTTCATAGCACAAGGGGAAGAATAAAGATGGTAGTTAAGGTAAGTCACATCTTTTATTTTTTCCTGTAAAATCCCTAAGAAATTTGTTGAAGTTAGTTTTGACTCAGCCTGACAATTCAAGAGTGTACATTACTCCCTTGTGTGCACAACTTCTAGAGGTTTCATTTCTAAAAACATGTTCTCTCGCTGTGGCCCATGTGTTCCTGTCCCTGACACACCGCACACGTAAGCACATGCTCCCATGCACGGCCGTCCGCTGGATGTACAGGAGCCGTGTCCTTGTCATGCTCCCGCACTTGCCATGTTCTTCGTCATGAAACCTTAGACACAGAGTGCAGCTGAGTCCTCTATGAGGCGGGATAACTACAGCATTTTCTTGTATCAGCCCCAAAGCTTTAGCACCCCGTGTTGTGTTGTGGTTGTACCCGGGATTCTGTTCTCAGATACCTGTATTTACTACAAAACAAAATGTAAGCAGTGGTTTTATTGGATCAGAGTGTTTCCCTTCTGAGCAGGGATAGCAAAGCCTCCTCTTCCTTAGCCTCCTTGAGGCCCTGACAGAGTCTGTGGTGTACAATTCTGTAAATCAAGGGCGAGTGCAGGCACCGAACTTCAGCCAAAATTATGACAGCCCTAGTGCCATGACCCTTTCTGCCTGCTGTGCCTGTGTGTGTGTGTGTGTGTGTGTGTGTGTGTGTGTGTGTGTGTCACTGTGTGTGGAGCCATGTGCTGTGACTGCCGGAAGCTGGGGGTGACCTTCGGCACCTCTGCACTGCCAGTCCGCATTGAGTTGTGGTGTGTAGCGCTGTGCAGCCAGGTGGGTCTGAGTACAGCGTGGGGAGCTAAGCATGAGGCGTGTCCCACACAGCAAGCACAGATTCTGTGGTCAGCCAAAGATTGTCCTGCTCTTTGCTGCTTAAACTTGTGCCTTACTATTATCGTGTATAATAAATGGATAAAATGGCCAAGAGGCTTTTCCCACTCCTTTGCCCTTTTTCTCCAAATGTTTATTTCATATGTGTGGCCTCAGCTCATGCTGACCTTGAGCCCTTGCTCTGAGGAGCAAGAGTCAAGCAGCCTTGGAGGTACCAGCTCACACTCTCATGCTCCTGGATTCTCCAGAAAACTGAGAAAGTTCGGGCGTGTGGACCAGCGAGCAGCATCCCCTCTGTCCTGAATGTCCTCTTGGGGTTCTTGGGTGCTGAGCCTTCCATGACTGCTGGAGCCTGAGCTCTGCCTCAGGATTCACCTGGGCTTTGGGACCTCGCTGGAGTTAGATGCGCCTCCACACCCGCAAGTGGGCATAAGGATGGTAGCTGCTTTGCTAGTATCTTCAGGTCAAGGGGAAAAAAAAGGTGGCTCTGAAGAGCTGAGAGTAGATTAATGGAATCCAGGCCAGGAGCTGCAGACTAGAGTGGAATGGAGTAAACACCACAAAGTCTTAAAGCTGAAACCCTCCCTTTGGGCCTGGTGCCCCTGGGGTGGGCGAGTCAAGCAGGGGCAGTGGCCTTTCCATTCTCCGGCTGTGGTAGGCAGCTGAGTTAGATAGAAATATTATGGGCAGCCAGATAGGGCTGGGCCCTCAAAGGACCCAGTATGGAAGGCAGGATACCTTGCAGCATGGGAGAGAGACAGGTACCTCCACTCTGGGTTGGACCTCAAGACAAAAGATTAAACAAATGCAGCCACACACCTCCCTAGGGATGGGCATCAGTGATTGATACTCTAAAAAGGAATCAATCACCTTGAAAGAGCCAGTAAGTGTCACTAACCCAATCCCCTACTAAAAGCCCCTGTTCTGTTTTTGTGTCCCAGGCTTCCTGACTCACTCCATTTGATTCCAATTTAGTCAGTTTTCCCTGAGTAACTATACTTATCGTCTTATTGGTGGACCATAGTTTTGTCCCACCTCATGCCCACCTTGCGAGTTCCATGTTTCCCACCTTGGACCTGCTTCGCCTCATGGTTTTGCATTAGAAAAGGCAGATTCCTTGGCAACCCTCTTGGGTCCCCTCTGTCCCTCGCTCAGACAGGAGCTTTCCTCCCAATAAATATATTCTGCTCTTACCCTCCACTTGATCCTAAAATTCATGAACTCATCCCAGGTATCTTTCAGGTTGGGAATTCCGCTGCGCTGTCTTGCAGCCATGCCTCTCCAGCAAAGGCTCTCTTCTCACTGTTTCCTGGCCCTTGTGGGGCAAGAGAGTCCTAAAAGTGGAAACCCAGCAGGCCCCCAGTAAGCACTGGTGTGATTAGAAGCATGTCTCCTTCAATCCACACATCCACTTCCTCATTTTCCTACTGCAGAGACCAGGAAACTGAGGCTCAAGTACACGCAAAAAGTGGCAGAGGGATGTGAGCGCAGCTGTGGCTCTCACGGGCTCGCAGCATGGGAAGGTGGTGGCCTGAGGGTGAAGGAGGGCCCCAGTGCCTTCCTCTGGTTTCTGTCTGATCTGCTTTCTAGCCTGAGGGTGCCTCCTCCTCACGAAGGATGGGCCTTGCCACTCTGGTACCAGGCTGGCAAGGCAGCTGGAGAACCACATCAGCGTCCAGGGCTGGGATGAGCACCTCCCTGCCCAGAGCCAGGGCTGGCAGCTCGGCTCCCCGCCCACTCCGGCCTTCCTCTTGGCCCCTTGCACACCACAGGAGAGAAGTGCAATTCTGTTGTGTTGCTGGAGGCAGTGGTACGACCAGACTTGCCTTCCGAAGCTCAAAGGAAGACCACTGTGGTTCAGCGCAGCCCCCAACCTCTTAGGCTGGCTTTGTGGAAGGTCCCTGGAGCCACGATGCCGGGGTGGAACCCAGCTCTGCCACTCACAAGCTGTGGACCTCGGGGCAAGAGTCTCAACTTCTCCGCCTCCTAGGTTTTCTCTCAGCAAAGCAAAGTGCAAGCACGTCAGCTCACTGCTGGTGTAGGAGCTCGGACTTGGACCAGAAGATATGCCTGCCGCACATCATGCTGCCTGTGAATTATGCCGAGATTCCTTCTGCATCTGTTTAGCGACTATTGCCAGGGAAATTCTAACATGAAATATTACTTGAAAATTATGCAAATAATGCACAGTTATTATAAAAACAATCTAATGCAGAAGTGTACAAAATAGAAGCTGTTCCCCCCTCTAGAGCCCTGTAAGCACCCACTGCCAACAGCTTGGAAATTTTCCTTCTAGACATTTCTATAGATTTGCACAACCAAGTAGACAGCAGATATACATGAATGACTATTAATATAAAAAGAAGACTAGGGGCCGGGGAGATGGCTCAGTGGAATAAGTGCTTCCCTGGCAAGCGTAAGGGCCTGAGTTCAATCCCCAGTTCTGCCAAAAAAAAAAGACAAAGTGGTAAGACCACCTGCCTCATTTTCCACTTAAACCCCGGTCACAGGTCTCCTGGGTGTCGTGGCAGTATAGTGTTCCTCAGTGTACAGAAAGGCAGGCCCTCCCTGAGCACCTCCCCAGCAGCTGAGAGATAGCTAAGGATGTAGGGAAGTTGGGCAGATGCTTTTGTTTTCCCTTGAAAGAGATCAGGAATAAGTCTGGCCTGGACAAGCGCTACTCCTGTGCCCCGTAGGGTTTCTCTTCCCAGCACCGCACGGTGCGGTGATTGCGCTGATGACACTGGGGTCCCAAATCAGCACCATGCTGGTAGCTGACTGCTCAGCCCAGCCTAAGGTGCCCTGTTCTGTTTCTCTCAGCTCAGGAACTGAGGAGCTGATTTTTCCATTCAATATTGTATTTTTTCTTTTTAATGTGTTTGGTACAGGATCTCACTATGCAGCTTGGCCTCATAGTGATCCTCCTGTTTTTAGCCTCCACAGTGCTGGGATTACAGGCGTGCACTCCCATGCCTGGTCTTGGTGGCCAGCTCAGCGTGCCCTGCGGGCAGGGCTGGTATGGTATGTGGTGCCGGAGATCAAACTCGGGTCCCTGTGCTTGCCTAAGCAGATGCTTAGTCCACTGAGCTATCTTACCGGTCCCAATATCTTGTTCTTCAGCCTAGGGAAAAACGTATTTTCCTGGCATCATTCAACTCGCCTCAAGCTAGTCTTGACTGATACCCTCATCATGGGTCTTATCTATCAGATTTGTGAGTCACCTGCAAAATGAAACCCGCTCATCATTCACCCTCGATGCACTGTGCCCAGGTGCTTCTGATCCTGCGCTGAAGGAGGTAGGGGGGCCCTGAGCGAGTGGATCCCCTACTATGTGCCAGGCATTAACGGTAACCTTTACAGCAGCAATGGCTGAGATTCGGAGAGATCCAGCATTTACTACTGTGCACACCTAAGAAAGGGACAGGGTGGCACTTGAGCCTAGGCTTGCGTTACGCTAACAGTCAAGACTTCCACTATGTCACACAGACTCCATCTTCAAGTAGAGTGTAGGTCACAGCTATAGAAACAAGAACTGCAGCTATGTGCCGATCCTTGTTGCAGAGTGTGCTCCAGGGCCTCGAGAGGTACTCGGACGTCCCTGCCACACTTGCCACACAGGAAGAATGAGGTGTCCAGCTCTGTACCACAGCCCAGCTCGGAGGCAACAGTGGCCCTGCTGCCTGGGTCAGAACGAAGGCCCTGCCAGGCCTCACATGTGGCCCCTCACAGTTGGGCCACAGCTGCAAAGCTGAGACTGAGTCCTGTCCTCGTCGCTTCCATCACTGAGAGTCTCGTCACTACTAGCCCAGGCCATGGGCTGTCCTGTCCCTGCCTTCCCAAAACAGCCCAAGAAAGTGCCCTGAAAGGAGCCAGCGCGTTCCCTACCCCCTTCCTTCTCCAGTCTGCTTGCTGTTGCCGTCAGTTTTACCTAAAAGGGAATTGGCTGGAGGAACTAAGCTTGCTGAGTCCCTCTTTTCTTTTAATAATTTTAGGTGTCAATTCTTTGTAACTTGAAAACAAACTAAAAAAATACCTTTTCCACCTCTCTTCCCTCTGTCGCATTGCTGTTCCTCATCTCCTTTGCACTCCCAGACTCAGGCTTGGGTACCTGGTATAGCTCGCCAGTTGTGTGCAGTTGGACGCCAATCACAAACAAGTAGCACGCACCAAGCGCAGTGGGCTGCCTTCAGGCCTGCCGGGCCTCTCGCTGTACTACCAAGTAGAAGACGAACGTCCACGCCTTAGGGCTTGCAGTGGCAGATGCCTAGGCCCACAACCACCCACGTCTGCCTTCGGTAGAGCAGCGCTGACGTGCAGGCACTAGCACTCCCCACCTGTGTAAAACGCATCCCTCACGCGCAGCCCAAGTGTATCTTCTGTGCTACTAACACTGCTGCAGAAACAGCTAGGAAGGGCTTCATGATGCCTTTTTGCACAGCTGGGACAGTGGAGAACAGGCTGAGATGCCAGCAGAGCCGGCTTACGGCCATGCCCTCGTGAGGTCTGCTTTGCGCTTTCTGGCCAGAGAGGGCCATTCATCTTGGTGATGTGTGGGTGCTGGGTCCGTCCAGAATTCTGCACCCGACTATTCCTGAAGTTTACTGAAACTGAACAGTGGTGGCCTTGGTCTGAATTAGCCAGGCAGTCCCCTGAGAATAGCTGCCTGTTCTCATTTGTGTGTCTAAAGCACCAGCTGCTTCCATCATAAGCCCGACACACATCTCCTCATTCTCGCCTGCCTGTAGTAGGCACTGCCTACTTCCCACCTTACAGGGGAAGGAAGCGAGGCTCACAGGCCTGGAGCGTCCGCCTGAAGTCGCCAGCCGAGGAGGAGTGTGCAGCTAGCACATGGGAAGCGCTTTCTCTTGGCTTTCTGCTTGAGCCCTAGGAAAGAAGCAGAGACAGCAGGGCCCAGGAAGCTGCTTCACTGCAAAGGGAGGGCTGTTTTGGAGCGTTGTGAGAGGCTGCAGCAACAGATCTCCTCAGCCAGCCAAGCAGCATCTGCAGGTGAGATAGTTCCTGTGAAGCACAGCAAAGCCACTTGCACAAAGTTAAACCAAGCAGTTTGAGCCAGTGGTTGCTGGGCATTTACCACGTGCCAAGCTCTTGCAGGCGCTGCCTAGCTAAATATTCACGACAACCCTATGAGATAAGTATTATTATTATGTTTAAAGAAACAAATGTGGAAGAAGAGGCGTCACCCCAGTGGGCTCACGAAATCTTCCCTCAGCCCTCGCTGTGTGATAGACGACATGACTTGGTGACCTCGTCTCATTTGCACTACCAGCCAGGGAGGAGTTACCTTGGTGGAGTGCGAAGCTGGCTCCAGGATTTACCGGCTGTGTGGCCCTGAGCCAGCCACTTAACCTGTAGTGACCTATTCTATAAACCGGAGACCGCAGTCCTTTTCCCACAGAAATCGCCTTCAGGAGGATGCGCCAACCTCGGAATCCGCCACGTAGACAGTGGCACAAGGCGAGCACTGCTCCTCCACACAGTTCTTCAGCTTGGATCAGGTTACAGGGCCCAGCTGGCCAAAGAATCGGGACCCAGCTTCAGTGTCTGAGGAAAGACCAGCACCCCCGGGCTGCGTTCCGGCCCTCGGTCCCGTTAGCCTGGAGCCGGTTCTGTCCTGACCGTCCGCCAGTTCAGGCACGTGAATGAGCGCATCTCTCCCTTTGCCTACATGGCAAGCTGGCTTCCTCTCATTGAGGCCAACAGAGTCCTGAACAACGCGAGCCAGGGTGGGCCTCACACTTGGCCGAAGCTGTCTCCTCGTTGTACAATACAGTTAATTAGAGAATGCAAGCCATGTTCTCTGCCCTCAGACTTCCACGTAAATCTCCTTTTGAGTTCTTGTACACCAGACTGTCATGTGTGGGCCTTGTGGGCTTCGAACTATAAGACCTGCTGAGGTAATGCCCCATTGGGTCCTTTCCTTTTTGAAAACTATAAAAACAAAGGAAAAAATAACCCGAAAGAATACAGATAGGCCTGACTCTGAAATTCATCCTTCCTGCAGACGGCCCGACGCTTCTGGGGACTGTGGTTGGTAGGAAGAGCCACCCCTTACGCCCCCAGAGCACTGCAAGTAGGAGCCTGCAGAGCTGCCGTTCACACACCGCTTCCATAGGCACGTCCATTTTTCACTGGGAAAATCTGTTGCTGTTTTTCTTGTCTCCTTGAACTTCGCAAGCATCTCCTGCGGTGGACCTGCATGTGGGCCTTTTGCTGTCTTCCATTGCTTTCCTCATGTGTTTGTATCTTTCATCTTTCCCCCAAGGACTTCAGCTTGCCAACAGCAATGTACACACATACCAAATATTTAATAAAATAGAAACTTAAGACTCTTGATATTTGTCATTTAAATTCCCTGACTCCAGCTATTCTTTAATAATGTTCAAGATCAGTGACAATAAATAATTTCAAACATAACTTTGAAATCCCCTAAAATTCCAGCCACTCAGTGTCGGCCCTTCGTTGCAGGCAGTGGGGGCGGGTGCTGCATTTTCTGTATCGCTGCAGTAGGTCCTGCAGGGTGGAGCTGCTGGGCTCCTGCTCCAGGCCCCTGCCCGACAGCACTTACAGTTCTAGCTAAGGGAAGCTGTCTCCAGGGAGAGCTCGCGCTCCGGTGCTCACGTCCTTTAGTGGCCTGTACGGGAATGACTGCCACCCTCTAGCGCTCTGCTCAGACCAGTTCTGCCCCTCCCAAGTCCCAGTTTTAGGTCACACCACCGGCGGGCTGGCAGTGGCAGACAGGTCTGGATTCAGACGAGGGTTTTGATTACCCAGGAGCTGCGGGCCGCTCACTATCTCCAAATTTCAGCCTCTGCTCCGGGGCGTCTGTTGCCCAGGATTGCTGCCAGTGTACTTGGCTAACTCACATCCTCTTAGGCCAGATCTGGAAGCTGTGAGGACCGTGAATGACAGCTTGACAGGCACTGCTCCTCAGAGCCTGGCAAGCCGGCTCGGGGAGGAGGGGTGGCAGTAGGAGAGCGTGGGGAGGCATGTTTGGACGGGTGCACAGACATCTTTTCTGTCTATTCTCTGCTTATCTTGCCACTACGAATGAGGAGAGCCGATGCAACCTTTTTCTGGCTGCAGATCACTTGTGGAAAATGAGCTTAAGAGGCCTGAGAGGCGCCTGGCTGTTCGAGGGAAGGTGTGCTGGGGACGTTCTACACATGCTTGCGCCCTTCTAACTGTCCGTACCCTAGGGAGCACCAGTTCCTTCAGGAGTTCTGGCCTTAAAAATCCTTTTCTTCTCTTTAAGCATGCTGTGCAGAGGTATTCCCAGATGGCCTGACAGGCAACAAAGTTTTTCTCAGCAACAGAATGGTCACACCCCACGCGCTGTCTACCTCGTGGTGGCATGTTCCTCTGCTCCTCTACCCACTGTGAAGAAGATGCTAGAGCTGATGTCTGCTGTGTCTCTAAACGGTTGCTGCTTTCATTCCATAGGCCATGACCACACCTCGTCAGGCCAAACCTTAAGAAATCTAAAATAAATAAACAAACAAACAAATCCTCCAAACGCTATTCATTATAAGCAGTGAGTGTCTGATTTCCAGTTCCCTGTTCATGGGATTTCTGTTAGTTGATTCAGTGTTAACTGTGTGCCGACAACTGGCTGGAAACCAGGGTGATGAAGACAACCGGATTCCACCACCCCAACCTCACGGTCTGGCGGGGATGCGCCCTCTTACAGAGACATCGTCGTCTGTGATGTAGACGACGGCAGAATGGAACAGGGAAAGCCTGGGAGCACCTTGCTAGAAGAGACTTACTCAAATGGAGAGAAGCGGGGATTGGATGAGAAGGTGCTGTAACCGTGCTCTTGGGAAGACACTAACGGAGAGTTGGAGGTGCAAGAGATTTAGTGGAGATCAACGTCTGTGAAAGGGAGTAAAGCTGACATGGCAGAGGAAGAAATCAAACTGCAGTGCGAGCCTCTTACAACCTCAGTCAAGCAGGTGCAGGACTCTCCGGAGCAGAAACCTGCCAGGGCGTCCTGAGTCTGGCCTCGCAGCGGCCTCCCAGCGGCCAGGTCTGTGGAGTGGAGCCAGCCGCGCAATGCAGCCTCCTCCGAATGGCTGCACTCCTCATGAGTGGGCCGAAAGCCCTGCCTTGGAGGGTAATCTCGGTCACTCAGACCATGGTCACCTTGGCGGGAAGCTGCCTAGACTGAGGGGCATCTAAACCAAAAGTTTAAAAGCAAGCACCAAGTAATAAGATGGGACAAGCGAGGACCTGGGAAGTGGCAGAAGAAGCTGTTGCTGTGGAGGCTTGGCTGCAGAGATGGTTTGTGAGAAAGACAGAAAGAGCCCGAGCTCAAGTGAGGGTGGGAGTGCAGGGCAGAGAGAGTGGAAGGTGACAAGGGACACAGCCTGCAGGACCCTGTGGGATGTTTGCTGAGCATGCATTTGATTATTTGAGCTGAAGATGGACTTGAGGATGAGCTCGAGATGCTGGCAGTGGCTCCCCAGGGGAGGCCAGGCCAGGGCCGAGGAGAGCAGCATGCCCAGGGGTGGAAGTGGAAGTGGGAGCCCTCCTGGCACTGTGGGCCTTCCGATGCCCTGAGTGTAAGAAGCGTGGGCCTCTCGCTGCCATTGCGCGTGGCGGGCTTGGGTGCCCTTGACACGAGGAAGGGGCAGGACCTGTGCACCTCAGGGAGGCCCAGCAGCTTCTGCTTTCTTGCTCTGGGACAAAGTCCAACTACTGCACAGTGAGCAACTCCCGTCCAACCTCACTTCCTCCACAACCTCATCAATTTTCCCCTTCTCCTATCATTTTTGAAGCAAATCCCAGACATTATGTCACTTTACCCATAAGTATTTCAAGATGTAAGAGATGAAAATATACTTAAAAAAAAAAAAACACACAGTATTTTGATGAGATGGAGGAGTTGGGGGAAAAGGTGTTGTCTTATCAGACCAGGGGGTAAGGTGAGTAGGGGTGGAGGGCTGGTCTTGTAGGGTGTTTGGGGAGGGGGCCCATTCTTTGGTTTCTCAGCTCAACATTTTTTTTTTAATGGATTTAGTACAGGGTCTCACTACACAGATTGGGATCATAATGATCTTCCCGTTTTTAGCCTCCCAAGCGCTGGGATTTACAGGCGCGCACCACCCACACCCAGTCTCAATTGCTATCTCAGTGCGCCCCAGGGGAAGGGCGGGCACAGCAGGTGGGGGATACAAGAGGTTCCTGCACCTGCCTGCAGAGGCTCAACCCTGTTTTGCCTGTCGAAGCAAAAAGTTTGTTGATTAGTCACAGTGATGCAGGTCAGGCTGGGGCGGCATTCAGGCTCACCCACTAAGAAGATGTGGAGCTCTCCCCGGGAAGCTAAAAAGCAGAAGCAGGCTGGAGAGACTTCACGGGGAGATACGAGGACGCAGGAGAGAAAGATGTGCAGCAAAAGCGAGAGTAGATGAAAAAGAAAGTAAGAAAAACACGCAGCTGGCCTCTACTGCAGCTCTAAATGGAGCGGTGCTCTCGGGAGAGGTGGGCAGGAAGACCACCTCCCAGCGCCGTGCTGGGAGGAAGATTCCGCAGCCACGGGATGTGCCTTGCAGAAGACCATGGTGGAGGAGACTTTGCTGTCCAGAAAGAGACACAGCGAGATGCGAAGCGGTCCAAACCCAAGAGAAAGGATGCTCTGAGTGCGGCATCCCGGGATGAGCGCCCACACCCAGGCTAAAACCGCAGCAACAGCGAGCCCCACGGAAAGCCACCCTGCACGGTGGAGGGGGAAGATCGGGAGTCAGGACGCCCCCGCAAAGGAGGCGCCTTCTGCGCCCACCCAAGAGGCCTGGAAGGAAGTCTGAAGACAACGCAGTCAGGGAAGACTAGAAGTGATGGGCTGGGGAAGAGAACTTATTTGGGGGGAAAAGGTGGGGAGAGAACCAACTAAGAACGTGGCGGGGCTAAGGCTTGGTTTGAGGGCTTTCAGTCTCTCCCGGCTCCTGAGCCTGCCTCCTGCTTTCATGCGTCTGCGTTCCTACCACAGCACACTGAAGCCTCTCTTCTTTCACACTAACTTACCCTGCCTGCTCACCTCTGAGTCTCTCAGACACAGCAGCCTCCATGTGCTCTGATGTGGGGTGGTCTTTACTCACCTTCATAAGTACCTTGAGATACATGAGGATACTACTTCCAGTTTCTGTACAACGAAACTAAGGCATAAGATTACCACCAGTCACTAAGTGTCTACTCAGAACGTCAGCCTGGGTTCCACTGACTACAAAGCCTGATCTGAATCTCTTTGTCCAGACCTCCAGAGCTTCTGCTTAGCCTGGATCACCAGCTCATGGCTGCCTCCCAGCCACAGGAATGTTCCTGAGGCTCCACCTAGCTGTCAGATTAGTTCAGAGCCTCACAGCAGTCTGGACAACCCTTCAGACCTCAGCCTCCCCACCGGGCCCCCTTACCCCCCTGCCCATCCCAGGAGGGCATCTGCCTCACTTTCTTCCTTAGCCCACTGCTCACCTGCTTTGCTTCTCACTCTGTTCTCCTCCAAGACAAGATGAGAACTGTTAGGGCTCTCAGACATCCCAGTGTCCCCTCTTTGATGATGCCACTAATAATTATGAATCACATGAGAAAATGGGCAAAGTACTAGTCAGTCTAACCTTCAAGTAGCATTCCTTGTGGGATAATATCCCCACTTTACAAATAAAGTAACTTGTTTAACACCTCACATCTGCTAGTAAACCAGTAGGGCAAAGATTCGAATCTGGGACTTAACCTAAAAGGACCTATACTCTATGCTAGATATGAGAATACAAGTGCATGAAACTTTCAAAGATTCCAGAATCTCAGCAGCTTTTACATGAAGTGCAAGTTGCCCCTTGCCTGCAGACCATCCAGCCCAGAACTTATACCATGAAACCATCCTTGTGACTTCAGCTATGAAGAAGGAAAAAGGCTGGGGAGAAGGGCGCTTCGAGGGACCCAGGGATGCTTCTCTGAGAAGTTGGCATGAAAAGTTAGTAGGCCAATGAGGCCCACAGAGAAGCCTTTAAAGAGCAAGAAAAATATTTTTATCCACCAAAATTTGGAAACTATATAGAATCTCTTTGTTTCTTAGACAAGAAAGAACTAAAAACATACCAGGCTCTCTTACCAAGCAAGGGCGAAGTAGGGTTGACACACAAGGGCAGTCAGGTTAGACTTAAATAAACCAGCACTTTGATCAGCTCAAAGCAAAGTAGGCTGAAAGTGACTAATAAAGACCAGGCCTGGGCTGAGGAGATGATGTGGGAGTTCTGTTTCTTTGGAAAGACAGAGCTAAGATGAATGTAGACCAAGGTGCTTCTTTGTTGGCAGAGAAGCGCTATCTATGGCAGGGCCCTGACCAGATAAAAGACCGGTGTCACATATCTATAGATCTCAGACTCTTTCAGCAAGAATGGAATGTTCTATTCTCAAAGGCCATGGACCATGAAAGGATATGTTGTATTTAAGGAATGAAAAAAGAAAATTGGTTAGCGCTCAGAAGAGTTTGTGCAGGAAAAGATGGACCCAGCAGGCAGGCAGAGCAGAGCATCATAAGCATTCTGCATGCCACGTGGGGAGTGCTGGAGCCAAACTTCCTGATGATATCAAGCCCTGGGATGCTTATTAAATAAATATTTTATTGGGACTCTCCCCTGAGAATTCTTTTTTTTTTTCCCCCTGAGAATTCTAAAAGATCTGTATTAGGCCCCTAGAAAATGTCTTTAAATTTTCTAAGAGATCCTTAATTTTAGGAGAGTTTAAAAAATTTAACAAAAGCCATTGTTTTAAATTGTTGAGGGGGCCTGCCCATTAGCTCAGTTGTTTGGGGCCGGGGAGATGACTCAGTGGAATAAGCGCTTCCCTGGTAAGGGCAAGGGCCTGAGTTCAATCCCTGGTTCCACCAAAAAAAAATGATAATAATAATAATAATAATAATAATATAAAAAATAAATTGTTGAAAGCAGAAAACCTAATCAAACCTGCAATTCAGTAAAAACTTATTTGGAACCAGAAGTGCATCAAAGTCTGCTGAAGTCCGTTTGTCATGGTCACTGCAACAGATGGTGGACCATACTCCAAGGAAACAGTGATGGAGATGCAGAGAGGAGCTGGTGATCGATGGACAGAAGGCCAGGAGAGAGGCCTGTGTGGAGGTGGTAGCTGGGCTCTGCTCAGGCGCCGCGGACTGGGCTATTGCTAAGACAGCTGACAGTGTCAAAAGGGAAACGATCATTTTGAACAGGTTGAGTTTGAGATGCTGCTGAAATACATCAGCGAAGACATCGCGTAAGCAAGGGGGGCGGTGTCTCCACGCCGCGGTAAACACTGCGGTCACTTGCTTGGAAGGGGCAGCGGCAGCTATGAACTCGCTCGAGATTGTGAAGAACGAGAATGGGATGGTGCAGGGCAGGCTTAGGACGAAGTCGTGAGGGACGCCTTTAAAGAGCGGAATGGAGAGGGTCAACTTGCAACAGAGACAGAGAAGGAAGAGTAGGAGGACAGCCAGGGGGTGATATTCCAGGAGCCAAGACTGGCTCTGTTTTAGAAGAACTCCTGAGGCGGTTGCACTGGTTAAGTCAAGCGTGCTTTGGGTACTCTGAAAAGTGATGTTCTCCAGCCACAGCAGAGAAGGCTCACATCTGCAGGGACACTTCCCACTTGCTGTTCTGCTTCACTGAGGTGTGCTGCAGCAGAAGGGAGGCCCTGAGTAATCGAACTGCCACTGAGTGAGTCCATCGGAAGAAAGCTTGACCTTGTGTTTCTCTATTTCTTTCAAATACAATTTTACCACACCAACCCCCTTTAAAAATACTTATGCCTGTAATCTTTAATCTCTTGCAGCTTTTAACTCATCTATAATAATAGCAAATATACCTTTATAGGTCTTCCCAGTTTTCAGACTACATTTGAAATTCCTTACAATGAAGAGTAAACTGAAAAATGGGGACAAAACACATTTTAATGGAAAAGACAATATTTGATCTCCAGATGTAGCATTTAAAGGTAATATTTGATTTACTCAGACAAGAAAAGGCCTCCTGAGAAATAAGGCGGAGTCCAGAAGGCTAGGATACTGCTGTCTCCATGACTGCGGCAAGTGCCCTGGTGACAGCAATGACCAGAACCAGAAGAATTTTCAGGAGCAGTGGTGCGCAGCTGCAAGCATCACCGCAGGGTGGGGTTCCGCGCAACCTGGAGCTGGAACTGTCTATCAGAGCAGGTCCCCACAGAGTACAGAGGTCCTCGTGTGGCCTTCTGTGTATGAGAAAGGGAATGACCCAGAACCAGGACTGCAAGGGCAGGAGCAGATCTGGCCACATAGGGCCCTTGCCGCGCCCCCAGCTGTGGCGTGTTACTGCTGGGCTGCGAGCCAGGCTGAGGGCTGCGAGGGGGTGGCGGTCTGTGCCCCAGCTAGGGCAGGTGAGGTTGACTGCTCACCAGCACAGTTAATACTCCGCCAGCTCTAGGAAAGGGTTGCCATCATCATTTGCACTGGCAAGGACATGGACAGGTAAATGACTTGCCCGAGCAGCTGCGACAGCAGAGCTGACCTGCAGGCCTATGTTCTGAACCAGCTTGTGGGCTGCCAGGCCAGACGGAATAGCCAGGCTCTTTTTACTCCTAATGAGTGTTTGCTTCTGCTCACTTCTTCCTGTGAGACTCCAGAGGAAATGCAGGCCTGCTGGATTAAGAGCCCTTTTAGGAAAGATGCAAGAAGCACTCTGACAAGGCGGCGCACAGCTGAGGTCGCCAATCAACAGCTGGCGGCATCGTTCCAGGCCAAGGCGGAGGGCTCCGCCTTCAGGACAATCCAAAACAAACACATCTTGCTGTTGTCACGTACGTTTAGTCTTACCAAGGCTTCATGAGGCTGATGTCACCATCACCAGTGTGACAGCCAATCAGGCTGAGACTCGCGACATAAATTCACAGCTGGCGAATGGTGGAGCAGGTGCAAGCCCAGGTTGTCCTTGCAGGGCTCACTCTGCAGCAGTGCATGACAGAGATGCCCACCATTGGTGTGTGCTCTGTTTGGGGAGGAGGTCCCCAAAGGGCTTCTGGGCTCTTTACTTTTGTGATGATGGGAGGAGCCACAGCGAAAATCAGCCTCACGTCAGTGAGACTGACGTAAGAAATCAGTCTTGAGACAAATGGCTGTAACACATTACCACACCGTCACGCATGCACACAGAGACGTTCTCCTCACAGCTCTGGAGGTCAGAAGCCTGAAACCCGTCAGCAGAGCTGTGTTCCCAAGGCTTCAAGGGACAGCTATTCCATGCTCTCTCCTGGCTTCTGGAGGCTGCCAGCATTCTGAGCTCATAGCTCCACCTGCATCACCATACTTTATCTCCATGTTTTGTTCTGCTTCCATGTCCTAGCTCCTTCCCTGACTCTGATCGATCCCCTTACCTTCTTCTATTGATTCTTCACATCAGCTTTGGGTCACTCGGATGACCCCACCACCAGACCCTTAAATTAATTGTATCTGCGAGGAGCCTTTCATCACATATGGTGACATACCAACAGATTCCAGGGATTAGGCAGTGGAAGCCTTCGGGGGCCACTGTTCAGCCGGCCACAGGTGCCACAGAGGCCGCTGCACTACCACCCATCGACATGAGGGCAGCTCCCCCCGCCTGCGGGTGCGGAGCCCGGCTGGTGCTTCAGGAAAGGCCATCCCGGCCCTGCAGCGTCTCCCTGCAGCTCCCACTCACATGCTCAACTGTTTTCAAAAGTGTGTCTGAGTCAGAGAGATGAGATTGCAGTCTTCCAAGACCTTATACGTGGGAGGTGGGTTGGGGTGCAGATTCCCCTGCCCACCAATCTAGAATTAAGGGTGAGGGTAAAATCCAGTATATCTTAATAATTTAAGAGAAGGAATATCCTTGGGCTTGAAGCGACATCTTGAGTAATCCCACTGAAATTGCTGTCGTTGCCATGGTGACCAAAAGCTAGTGAATGAGACTCCCCCCCGCCCCCCTGCATGTCTCCTTGGCGATTCCCGGCTGCATTTATCCGTAAGGATCTCAGGCCCACTCTTCTGCCTAGGTCTGCTTCCCAGGAGGAGATGGCTCTCTGTCAAGCAAATCCTGCCCCCAAGAATGGTAGAGTTCACTGCAACACCGAAGCCTGCCTCCTACAGGCAAATGGTAAATCTGCAGAGGTGCTCCCAGGGAATCAGAGAGGCACCCATGGCGTGGGCGTGGCCTGTCTCGGTTTCTGTGTCTGTCCCTGCGCAGCGCGATTGGTATATAACCATGTTTAAAAGGACAGGCGCTAGAACATAGGGAAGTAGCGCCTGCGAGAATTTCCAAGTTATACAAAATTGTCTCCCTTCAAGCAGCATGTGTGCGTGCTCAGAAGTGCTACTACTATTTGGAATTTAAGCCGGATGTAACTTACCAAAGTGGAAACTGAAAACAGGGCACCTGGTTTACACCCCCACCTTACAAACCCAAATGCACACTTCATTGACGGGGCTAAAGGAGGAGAGAATCAATTCTGGACTATGGTGGGGACAGGGCCCAGAGAAGCCGCACACAGGCTTTGGCTGGGGCTCTGGGAGTGCTGCGAAGCCAGGAGCGGCAGACGTCAGAGGGGAGCTGGGTGGGCGCCTTGGGGAGAGGCTGGCGCGGCCAGCGGGTTGGGGGATTCTGTGCTTTTTTCACGTTGGTTAATAATTTGATTTCTATCAGTATGGAGACTCCTTAGAAAAGTTGGTCTGGAAATCCCCTTTAAACCAGCTATTCCTCTACTGGGAATTTTCCCAGAGGATCTGAAAACCTCATATCATAGGGATATATGTGTTCCTATGTTTATAGCAGCACAATTTGTGATAGCCAAATCTTGGAAACAACCAAGATGCCCATCACCTGAGGAATGGTTGAG
>NW_004524588.1:28111228-28116753 GCF_000260255.1 Octodon degus | reverse complement strand
TAGAATGATTTGTTCTAATGGTGTTTGTAAATAGGATCACAAGTCTGCATCTTGTACAGCAATTAACCACTAAGAAGAATATATGCAGTGTATTATTTGCTGAAACAGTACTTCCGATTGGATTTGAAACTGTCTCATTGCTATCTCTTTATCAATAAAACTTTGGAAAAAAATTTGATTTCTAAAGAGAAAAACAAAAACAAAATTTCAAAACTGGTTAATAGAGTAACTACGGTTAATGTATTGTGCACTATCATCTTTAAATTGGTCATTCGGCACAAGATTGGCCTTCACTGTCTACAGCCTATTAGCACAGATCTTCTTTCCAGTGAGCTACGGAAAAGCCGCATGACCCTCTCAGCTGGCCTTTATATAAGCACACGTGCGTTTTTCTTTTCCTTCCTTCTCTCCTTCCCCCATCTTGGTTTCTCTTCTCTTTTGAAGTTTCTTCCCATTCTACAATATCTATTATATGTTTTGGTTCTTATTTACTCTTTCAGCTTTTCACACTAGGGAGGCAAGATGATGTTTGTTTTGTTTTGTTTTTGATGTTGTTGTTTTGTCTTTTTAAGACAGATCTCACTATGCAGTTCAGGCTGGCCTTAAGCTCACATTGTAGCCCAGGCTGGTCTTGAACTCACAAAGATCCTCTTGCCTCAACCTCCCAAGTGCTGGGATTACAGGGGTGTGCCCCCACACCTGGCAACAATACGATGTTTGCACATGTGCATTTGGCTCATTTCACTTATGAATATGGTCTTGACTTGCACCCACTGACCTGTAAAGTCTCAGGGTAGCCTTCTTTGTGGCTGAGGGCAGTTCACTGCACAGAAAGGCCCTTCTGGGAATTTTGTTCCCGAAAGGTGAGATGAAGGACAAGACCAGAGGTAAGCCTAGAGCTCTGTCCACAGAAGCTTGCATAGGGAGCCGTGTCAGTGACGTACAAGATGCTAAGAGGAGACGTTCACAGTTTCTCTTTCTCTATCCTCCAGTTTGTCTGTCCACATAGTGATGTTACTGCTATGCTTCTCGGGGGCTCTATCCAGTAGGCCCTAGAAATTAGGGTACCCTCTGTCCTGATAGGTATGTTTTAAAAGGTTTCTAGGATTTCGGATAAACCTCAAACAGTTCCTAATAAAACTTGAGTGGAAGCTGGGAATGGTGGTGCACAGCTGCAGCCCCAGCGCTCAGGAAGCTGACAGTTGCCCTGCGTTTGAGGCCACTCTACTGTACATAGTCTCAAAAAAACAAAAAACAAATAAAACTTGGGTTGAATTGTCTCATGTAAGACACATGGTGTTATGGTTTGTGTCTATTTGTCCCCCCAAAGCCTCATACAGGTCATGGGGCAGACCCTGCTGGGAGGGCAGTGCTTGAAGGGTGTGGCCAGAGGACCAGGGTGGGGTTTGAGGGGCGTGTCCAGGGGGGACCAGGGCAGTGCTTGAGGGGCGGGGCCAAAGAAGCTAAACCCTTAAACTGGCAGCATGTGCCCCGCCCCCCCGGCTTGTGGCCTCCCTTGGAGGTGTGGAGAGGGTCATCCCGGACGCTGTGACACCCCAGCCTCTCCTTCATGTTCTGTAGAATGGGGCGGCAGTGTCTGTGATTGAGGCTGCCTCCGGCAGGGAGATGTTTGGAGATGACAGAGGCACTGACCCTCTCGCCTGAGCAAATGGGGCTCCGAGGTCTTGCTACATAATTCAGGCTGCTTTAAACTGCGAAATGCCCAGTAACTGTGAGCTAAATAAACCTGTCCTTACCTAAGTTTGAGTGTGGGGTATTTGTCCCAGCAACAAGAGAAGAGTAACTGAGACACATGGGCACAAAATTGGTCTGATCTATCATTTGTATTTTGGGGAACAAATAAGTAACGGGCTTCTGCTAAGCCAGCTGATTATCCTCCTATGTCTGTGAGGCCAGGTTGGCCTCAACCCTGCAGAACCTATAAGGAGCGCAGCAGTGGGGGCACAGGGAAGGAACACATGCATGACGTCTGGCCCTTGCTAATCTCTTCTCACACCTATCAGCTGTGGCTCAGGACAGCCTGGCCTTCCTTGTCCTACTTGTGCTCTTCGATAAGCAGAGCTTTGACCTTCCTGCTCTTCCTGCTGGGAGCCTCTTCCCTGGGTCTTCATGTGGCTGGCTTCTTCTCATCCATCCAGATGCTGTAGACTCAAAGCGCCCCTGACCACTCCAGCAAAAGCTCCTCTCCAGACCCTCTCTCCTGCTGTGACCGTTAATGCAAGGCATCATCGTGACTGGGTCATGGAAATGTTTGGTAAAATATTATCTGGTGTGTGGGAGATTTTTGGATGAGAATATTTATATTTGTAAAGAAAATTGATATGCCCAAGGTCAGCTGGGCTCATCCAATCCCTTCAAGGCCTAAATAAAATGAAACACTGAGCAAGAAAGAACTTTTGGGAACAGGAAGATGGCTCAGTAGATGTTATTAATTCAGGGATTTATTTTTTCATTTCCAATCTGAGTTCCTCTATACCTTTCTGCAGCTGTTTCTTTATTTCAGAAGCCGTTGATTCATTGCTTTCAGCTGTGTGATTCCCAATTTGTTCTGTGTTAGTGTCCTCTGCACTTGTTATGGGTGGGCTTGGGTTCTGAGATTGCATTTTGCTCCTTCCCGTTATCATTTTGTGTAACACTGTCTTCTGACCTTTCTTATAGATCTTTGTTGTAGTTATAGCCTTAGCACTTACTGAAGTTCAGGTGCAGATCTACAAAGTTTGGATTTATCCAGCTGTACCTGGCTTGGGTCTGAATGTGTGCTCAGCTCCTTCCTGCTGCTGCCCTTGGGGGTGAACCTGTTGTGCCCTTCTGGCAAGATGTTCTGCTCCTGAACTAGCTGGGTGGTTCTGTCCCCTACACTTTCTACAGGGATTGCAGCTGAAGGGTTTCACCCCAGGCCTATATGCCAGGCCTGAGCTGAGTCTGGAGGGGACACGGTGGAGTAGGGGTAGAGGCAGCTCTCCCACACACTCACCAGGCCTGGACTAGGACTGGATCTGGGGGTTCCCAGAACGCGACAGAAATTCCTACTCTGTGGGCAGGGTGTGTGTGGGGGGTACTACGGAGTGATGGGGGGGCGTCCCAAGAGGGTGAAAGAGGGTGTCACCCACTCTGCGCCTGGGCTGGGACCAGTAGGTCCCGCTGGCGCAGGGTAGCCAGAAGCTCTCCCGCACACTCACTGGGCCTGGGCTAGGACTGGGTCTGAGATGGCTCAGTAGGATAAGCACTTCCCTGGCAAGCACAAGGGTCTGAGTTCAATCCCTGGTTCTGCAAAAAAAAAAAAAAAAAAAAAAAAAAAAAAAAAAAAAAAAGACTTCTCTCTGCCTGTCTCCAAGCTGAGACATCAGTGTTGTCTTGCCTTCAAACTCAGATTCAGAACAAAGTCTGCCCTACCAGCTTTCCCCGCTTCAGGCCTTTGGACTCAGAGGAACCATCGGCTCTCCTAGAGTCCAGCTTGCCGAATGCTGATCTCGAGTCTTTCAGACTCAATTCTGAGCCAATTCCATGCAGTAAATCACATCTATATGCCTATATATCTTTTTATTTCATGTTTTAAAAATGTATTTGGTACAGGGTCTCACTACACAGCTCAGAGTCATAGTGATCCTCCTGTTTTCGGCCTCCCCAGTGCTGGGATTACAGGCGTGCACCACCACACCTGTCCTCTGTTGCCAGCTTAGTGTGCCCTGGTGGTGGGGCCTGTGTGCAGCATGTGAGACCAAACCCTGGTCCCTGCACTTGCCAAAGTAGGTACTTAGTACCTACTTAAGGGCCAGAGAGATAGCTACTATCTCTCTGGCCCTCATGTCTACATATCTTATGTATTCTATTTCTCTGGAGAATCTAGATTAATACAACTTATCTACTATATTATCTTGTTTTATCATGATCATGTTAACTCTTACATGATATTATCTGCTTTGTTTGCATATGGTTTCCTCTGTCAAAGACAAAAAAAAAAAACAAATGAATCAGGTTGTTACTGTTTTGTTTTTAATTAAGACTACTACAATAAGGAGAATGCTTCAGTTCTTAGGATCAGACCATCTCAGGAAGTGATTTTGTCATAGATTTTTTTATAGAGAAGAATAGATGGGTAGCGCATGGGTAGATTACCACAGTATTGTTTTTCAGTCAGAGGATGAACTCAACAGGAAATGTTGAGCTCAAGACCTGACCTAGTTCAGGGGACAAGCTTCAGCCTCAGTAAATCATTCATGCGGCAAGGAAGAAGTCCATTTCTGGTCTTTCCACAGGTTCCCATCCTGTGAGTGTTCTCAGGGCTCCAGAGTGTGGACAGCCAAACTTAGCCACGTGTAGTTCTTTGTGGTTAGTCATGGATACAACACAAAAGAGTGGGGGGATTTCTTAACCATTGCTTTTTCAGGGCTCACATGATACTCAGAATTCTCACCTTTTTCTTTTCTTCCTGTCTTTCCTTCTATCATGTGTGTGGGAGTTGCTAAGAGTTGAGCCCAGGGTCTCACACAGGCTTGGCAAGTGTGAGATATTTGACTGATCTACACCCCTAGAACCAACCCACTTTTTGGAGACAGGGTCTTGCCAAGTTCCCCAGGCTGGTCCCAAATTTGTGATCCTTCTGCCCCAACCCCCCAAATGCCGGGATTCCAAGAGCGAGCACACCTGGCTGTCTCCTTTCTTTACTGGACATCTGCTGCCCCAGTATGGCAGCAGTGAGCTACTACGAGGAACAACTGGCTGAGATGCCTGGGTGCGCATCAGCACAAGGTGACTAACGCAACGCGAAGAGGACTGCAGGTGAAAGCGTCAATCCGGAGAAGGCTGAGTGCCATGCAGTGCCTGAGGAGGTGAGTAGCCTGCAGGGTTGCACTCGACTCCTGCAGCACAGCAAAGCCTGCTGAGCTGTGGGAGGAGAGCACTTCTGGTCAGCACACCACGCTCCGAACTGGATTTGCATAACTGGCAGATGAGCAAGGGAGAGACTGAGGAAAGCGCAGGACACCAGGACTGTGCACCCACCTAGATCTGTGTCCCACATCTGGCTCCAATCCTTCACAGCTCAAGGCAGCTCTCCAGCTGCATCCACCTAGAGCTCTGCCTCGCGTCCGGCTCCACCCCTTCACAGCTGCAAGGCAGCTCTGCAGCTGCACCCACCTAGAGCTCTGTCCCACATCCGGCTCCACTCCTTCACACCTCAAGGCAGCTCTCCAGCTGCACCCACCT
Source organism: Octodon degus (assembly GCF_000260255.1). Taxonomy (NCBI): domain Eukaryota; kingdom Metazoa; phylum Chordata; class Mammalia; order Rodentia; family Octodontidae; genus Octodon; species Octodon degus. Next base: position 28,111,527 of record NW_004524588.1, on the reverse strand, counting down.
AGAGCTCTGTCCCACATCCGGCTCCACTCCTTCACAGCTCAAGGCAGCTCTCCAGCTGCACCCACCTAGAGCTCTGCCTCATATCCGGCTCGACCCCTTCACAGCTCAAGGCAGCTCTCCAGCTGCACCAATCTAGAGCTCCAACTCACGTCCGGCTCCACCCCTTCACAGCTGCAAGGCAGCTCTCCAGCTGCACCCACCTAGAGCTCCGAAACACATTCGGCTCCACCCCTTCACAGCTGCAAGGCAGCTCTCCAGCTGCACCCACCTAGAGCTCCAACTCACGTCCGGATCCACCC
>NW_004524588.1:28106813-28108437 GCF_000260255.1 Octodon degus | reverse complement strand
AGCTGCACCCAGCCCACGTTCAAGCCTGACTCCTCACCTCTGAGGTAAGACCCTGGGGCTTAAAGTACAACATAAAATATCAGAACTTAGTGCAGCCGAGAATCAGCCCTCCCAACTCCTCGTTTCCTACTCCCCTACACACAGCTCTTCCTGCTCTCCCCACAGACAAGCCCTTTCCCACACACAGACCCTCCTTCACTTCCTCTCTTCCCCTCATTCAAGTGCACAAAGCTGGAGCAGAGCTGCTGAAGTGGCCAGCGCAGGGCTCCAGGAGTGATGGGAGGAGACCCCGAGGGGTCCCGGCTGCTTGCCTGACCGAAGCGCTCCTCGCCAGGAAAGCATGAATTCTCGTCCCTGCTGACTTCGGGGCACTCTGCCTCCAAACATTTTTCTTTGCTTTCAAAGCCTCTGAATTAAGGCATGCTAAATGAGAGCTAAGAACTCAGCTAGCTCCTTGCTTAAAAGTAACCTTAAACTTTTTAAAAGCAAAGGAATATGGCGTGCCTCTGAGTGTTGTGTCCTTCTAACAGTAGCACTCTATAGAGTTGTCCCCTAGTCATGCTTCCAAAATGCCCTCACTGGCCTAATCGCATGTGGTCTTCACAAGCTCCGCAACGCAGCCAGACCTGAATGGTCAGCCCACTTACCAACAAAGACACTGCAGTGCAGAGGGCTTGCGCCTCACTGCTGGTCAGTGGCAGAGATGAGGCCATTCAGAGCTCGCTGCTTTTGTGACAGGACATGAGCCACACACCTGGGACAGTAACAGCTGAGCGCCCTCTAGGCAGCTGCAGCGCAAGGGGAGCCAAAACTCTGGAGGTCAAGTATAGGGGAATCCAAGGTAGCCTCCATAATGTCTGACCCTCGACAAGATGTTGTCTCTGTTTTCTGTTTATAAAGTGGGAACCACACCCTGTGCCTGTCTCAAAAAACAATCAGATGATGCTAGTGATAGAGCTGTCGGCTCTAGCAAAGATGCGGATGGCTGGGATCCTTGTGGAGCTCTTATTAGTAACAGCTGTTTTGGGGTATCGTGCAGGATTGAGTTTTTCAAAACAGAACGTGATAAAGTGCGTGACACATTGCAGGTCCCCAGTAAGTGACTGTTTTCGTGTGCTGCACCGTGGACACTTCCCATTTGGCCTCCAGTGTTGTGCAATTCTGGTCACTGGCCAGACCAGCATGCAGTGGGTCTCACAGCCAGAAGGAATTTGCTTCAGCGTAAGACTAACATTCCGACACAGCAATGCCAGTAAGGCACTCTGGCCTCACGGAACATCTCTCCTGGGTGTTTTGCCTGCTTTCCAGCTGCAGGTCTCACTGTGGCTCCCTGGCCGCTGGAAGGGGTGCATAGACACGGGGAAGCGTCTGAAATACAAATCCGTCCCTCTGGGATGGATGGCTTTACTATTGGAGGAGCCTGATTTCTGGGCTGAAATGAGGCTCCGGATGTCTCCAGCATGTTCTCTACTCACGCCCCAATTAGCATGAACAATGAGCTGGAGGAATCTACAAATGAGCACTGGTGAATAGGACTTGGGCCGCGGTAATGGTCCTGCTCTCTTGACTCTGGTAGGAAAGGGCTGGAATACAGTCACCATCCAGGTGACACTTACCAGGTCCT
>NW_004524588.1:28092598-28106558 GCF_000260255.1 Octodon degus | reverse complement strand
AGTTCAACTTACAATACCACATTTCCAAAGAAATGATCTTTTTGCATAAGAAATTTAAATAAAATCATACCAAGATACACAAAAATGAAATTGTCCAAAACTTATTGTAACGAAAAAAATCATTAAAGCATATACATAAAAAATATTAGCTATGGAAGAACAAAATTAAATAGCATCTTATTCCACATTATAAAGAAAAAAAAAAAGACCAAGCGTGTAAGACACTAGACTAATCAGGTCCTGTTTTGAACTGATTCTGGTATACATTAATGAAAACAGATTCTCAGACATTAAGGAATTCGTGGGTTACTGGGGAATGCCAATAGTCAGCCAAGCAAGAACAATTCCAGGAGGAAGGTGCACCAGGAACAGGAGATGGTTTTACTTAATTTCAAAGTACGTGTCAAGAAAGAATGAGATAAGAGGAAGCCTAAGATAAGTGTATTTAGGAGACAACAACTCAGAGCTACAGAGGAAGTTGTGTAATTATAAAATAAGGAGAAAGTGAGACATAGAATCGAGGAAGGAGAGGAAGTCAAAGAATGCTGTCATCAGGAGGAACGTACAAACCAAAAAGCTTTGGCTAGATTTGAGCAGCAGACCAACAGAGATACTTGAGAGAGCAACTTCATGAGGTTGTTGGGATTATAATCCCTCCAGCTCTTGAGGAATCATACACTAAGTGGAACGGAAGTATCAACTCCCAAGAACCCTGGCTGGACATGGGATAAAATCCTGAATCTGGGTGAATACTGAGAACACATTATATGATTCTACTTTTGTTCACAATTTTTTGTGATACTAATTTTATTTTGTTGGTTGAAAGGAAAAAGAATAACACAGAGCAGTGACTAAGAAAAATGTAAGTGTAGACAGGGGTTCTTTGTTTTAATGAAAGGAAACTGAGCATGTTTAAATCCTGGTGAAAGGATATAGGTAACAGAAAAGGATGAATCAGAGCAGGAGGAGTGAGAATGGGGGAAACCGTGAGCACAGGCAAGGATCTGCCTTAATGAGCTGAAAGACATTTCCTTTAAGAAGGAAGGAATAAAGGAGGGAGAGTGGTTTTCTGAGAGAAGTTTGTCTACATTGGGGGCCAGAAGTCTACAGAGACTCCTCCTTGATGATCTTTATCTCAAATAGAGGCAAGTTGTTCAGTAGACATGAGGCTGGAAGGAAGTTCTGCAACAGTTATTGCAAGAACCAAGAAAAGCAGAGCAGGTGCAGGTGTGTGGTTGTGAGCTATGCCAAGGTGCTTGTGTTTCTCTTGCTGTGCAAAAGCTTTCCAATAGATGGGATGCCAGTTGTTGGTTCTTTGTGATAGTTCCTGTGAGATTAGCCCGATTTATTCCAAAGCCCAAAAGGGAGTGCCTTGTTATTCACACCAACACTTCCCATGTGGTAGCTGCAATCCTGGCACTGAGCTGCTGACCAGGGACTCGGAAATATCTTGCCAGATGGCACTGGGGCCCTTCTGAACCTGGCAATCGTATGACAGTGTCTTGCCATATTTAGAAGTCTGCGAAGGAAAAAGTAGACAGGTTAACATCATCCAGAGCTGAGGTTTTGTCAGGTCAGTCCAAAAAATGATAGCAATTGGGCTGGGGAGATGGCTCAATAGAATAAGTGCTTGCCTGGCAAGCTCAAGGGCCTGAGTTCCATCCCTGGTTCTGGGAATAAAAAAAAAAGATAGCAGTAGCATAAAGGAGGCAGGAACGTCAATAAGAAAGTCAGTGATGGGCCACAGGAACGTGACAATGCAATAGATTGGGGAGGTCGGGAGGATAAAGGAAGAGTGAGCAAAGAGATTTGGATGAGTTCCAAGAAGTCCTGAAGTACAGGCAAGAAAGTAAGAGTTCAGGGCCTGGGATACCGCTTAGTGGCACACTGCCTGCTACCAGCAGGGAGGCATGAGGTCATGAGTCCAACTCCTTTTACCAAAACAAAAAGGGAAAGTTCCGGAAGAGTAGAACATTAAAATAAGAAATATCAGGTTTGGTATCTAATGAGTAAAAGTTGTGATGTTTCTTTTGGGGAAGAATTCCAGGTATGACAAGAACTAAGGGTGGCGATGGAGTAAAGGTAAAAAAGTAGGGTAGACAAGAAGAGTGATGAACCTGCGAGAGGTGAGATCTGGACATTGGATGGCCTGTCCCCAGTGACCCCAACCTTCCCTGCTGATGGTGGCATAGGAGTGAGCAGGAAGGCCACCAGATAAGCTCCTAGTCCTCTATGAAGGTGTGTGTATCTGAAGATCATGTGTTGCAGTTGGGGTTTTTGCAAGGGGAACAGTATAACACAGGACATATTTTATATTATTTTAGAAGAAATCACCCAGAGAATCATATACAATACGTTCAGGACATCTGTCCACACACTAAAGACCAAAGAATCCAGCTGAGGTCCTCATCCTAACAGCATGCATGAGTCCAGCTGAAAACCTAGAGCCCATAACAACGCCTCCCCCAAGTCCAATTAGAGGCCTAGAGCTCACGACAATTTCTCAAGCAGGCCCGCTTCACAGACCTACACTGAGAAGGCCCAAAGGTCAGTGGTGGAAGCTAGAAAGTCTATTCCAGCAGGATAAACGATCTGTGCTAGCAGGCCAAGGGCTCTGAACTAGAGCCAGGAAGTAATGCTCAAGGTAAGCACCAGAGATCAGCCAAAAGTACCAAAGCCATCCTTAGCAATAGTGAGCTCCTCCAGTGATGAGGAAACTTAGTTCCTATCAGGAAAGCCAATGGGACAAAGCTTCTCCACAAGGCTGAGCAAGGCAACATCTTCCCCTCTGAAGCCAGGAAGTGGTGCTCAAAGTGAGGACCAAAGCTTTCTCAAAACGAACTATGGCCATGCTCAGCAACAGTGAGATTCCAAACTCCTCTAGTGACAAGAACAGCTAAGTTCACTGGAAAAGCCAGCATGACAAAGTCCTCCAGCAGATTAGCCAAAGAGAACCAGCAGCTTCCAATAGCTCCAACATGTTCTCCAGTTTCCCTAATAGCCACTTTACAGCTTCTCCAGTTCTGACTTGTATGCTGCTGGCAATAATCTTCAGGTGGACTTCCCACACCCTACACCGTGTGGGTTCAGTTCAGCTGAGTGTAGCAAGCTGACTACCAGTTAGCCATCTACTACAGCCAGTGAGGTTGAAGACCACGTAAGATTGAGTTTGCACAGCACAATTCTGGTACTTGGTGCCAGAGCTATTATTTCAGAAAACTGCAAAGGAATCCAAAACCAAAACCAAATTTGTCTTTGGTTCCAACATAGGGTTGGTTTTTACCATGGTCCTACGTCCCAAAATTTACTCAACAGTTAGGACATGGATATATCTTTTGAAGGGATCACATTTGGTCCACTATAGGAGATGAAGGCAGAGACTTGCGCTCGGGATGGTCTGAGCTTGAGATGAACAGGCAAAGGGCAGCCAGCAAGCTACCTATGAGAACTGGCAGCCAGACACACAGGACTGCCTCCAATGTGACTCAGGCAGCGTGCCCCATGAAGGATTGGTGCTGCCTGTCTCGGGCCCTGCTGGCACAGATTCCAAGTCCCCTGAAATTCTGAGGTCTTTCCTGAATTCTTCTTGAGATTCTTCCTGATTTCTGAGGTGGGTGTGTTTTGCACAAAGAATGGGTTCAATCAATGAGGAACTGAGCAAAGTTGGCAAATGACTGTCCAAAAGCAGGGAAGCCCTGTGTGTTCCCTAGCGTGGGTGGGCTCCTGAATGAGGAGGCTCACTTCCGGGAAGATGGTGCACACAGGTGGCCCTGCTGGCAGCCAGGGGACACTCTGGGCTAGTTGCAGTGGCCAGCCTGCTCTCTGGGGGCTCCGGGGCTCCCTTGCTGTGTTGGAGACAGTAGGACACACAGCCCCCTGGCTCTCCAGAGCTGCTGTAAAGTGCAGATTCTCAGAGCTTTTCTAGACTAACATACATCCACACTCAGTGTGGATCCTAGAAATTGGTGGTGGACTGGGCTCGCAGGTCATTCCCATGCCCGGGCCAAGCAGGAATCACTGCCACGGCAGGCCTGAGCTCAGTTTTAGGGAGCAATCCTGCCTAGATTTCAGTTCTAGCTCTCTCACCTGTAACACTTTGGGCAACTTACCTAGCACAGTCTGTCTGAGCTCTACTTTTTCTCATAAGTAAAATAGCAACCGCCAATTTATAGTGTTTTCAGAGACTTTGAAAGGGCATGTTGGGAAAGCTCTGCACAGTGGCTGCCATGTGTCACATGCTCGACTAATAATACCACTAACAACAAATGGCTGTGTCCCGCAGCAGCCACCTTCCTGTCGATGGCGTCAGCCGCCAGGGTCCAGCATGTTCGGTTTCCCTGGGGCTGCATCAGGTGAGGCCTTCTGGCTTCTCCACCTACTGTTTTAATTCTGCTCAAATTCCAGCTCAGCCACCTGTATGCACAGAGTGGAAAGTGCAGAAAAGGTTAGCCTGAAACCACCCCCCAGTAGGCAAGCTGTAAGGCGACTGACCCATGTTCTGTGAGTCCTTCTCAGAACTACAACCCAGTAAGCAGCAGTCAGTGGAGCAGCAATGGCAGATTGCAGCGTCTTGGCAGTCCGACTGGAAGGGCGACTTCTCCTTCCTCCTACCAGATTCATTACCATCTGCTTAATCACTCTTTCTTTGATCTCTCCGAAGTGTTTGGAAAATCTGTTTTGTGTGTTATGTCCGTAAAGAATCTGTGCACTCTGGCTTTTGTTCATCACCATCCAGAGCACTGCAGAGCCCGACACATCTTCTCTGTCTCCCTGGAGAGGAAGTTGGATCCTAGAGATGTTCAGGGACTTACCAAGTGTCTTAGCTACTTTTTACTCGTTGCTGGGACAAATACCCAACACCCAAAATGAAGGAAGGAAAGGTTTATTTAGCTCACAGTTACTGGAGGGTTCAGTCCATATTCTGCTGGCTCCAAGGCAAACAGCAGTTCATGCAGCAGCAAACAATGAAGAACGGAAGAGGACCAGCAGCTGCGGCGTCCATCAGGCCTCTCTCTTCCTTCTGCGCTGACTGTGAAGACTGGTGCTCCACAGTGAAGATCGGAGCTGGCGTGGATGCGAAGACCAAGCTCCAAAGACTGGTACTTCTCCACGGGAGCGGGGCGGGCGGGCAGGAAGTCGGGCAGCGCCAGGCCCCCACGCTGCGGGAGCTGCCGGAGCTGATTCAGCCAAGTTGACACAATGTATCAACTAACACGCCAAGTCCAGGGTGCACAGCTGGTGAGCAGCAGACTGCAGCCAGAACCCTCCTTCCTGACTCTTGTGCTCCTCCTCCAAGTACCCCATGTGACTCCTAACACAGACATGACCGCCAGGTGACCCGAGCTATACAGAGTCCTCATCTTAGTCTGGAATCCCTTCCTTCAATGGGTATGCGCCCTTGGCTGCTATTGACCTAATTTCCTCTGGCTGAGGTCTCAGTGAGGAAGATGAAGCCCTTCAAGAAAACATGCCATTTCTTCTCTGCACCTGAGGTCTGGGTCACCAGCTGCTTCCCTGACTCCATAAACTTGGAATCCTAGGGAGCTGGGAGAGGTCAGGCCAGCCGGGGGAGACAGGGTAACAGTGAGGAACATCTGTCCAAGGCCTGTTTGCTTGGCAAGGCTGGACCCAGGGAGCCGCCATGGTATTCTACGTACATTCAGCATCTCCTCATAGATGAGAACATTTTCCTGGACTCATATAATTGAGGGGTAGGGATGCTGGGGATAGAACCAGGCAGGGCTCCATGAAGACCAGGCGTGCACTGTGCCACCGAGCCACACCCCTGCCCGAATCCTCTCTGCAGAGTAAGCATGTCAACAGCACTGCCGGCCCGACTCTAATCCTGCCATCAGTGGGGCTTGGCTGGGTGGCAGGATGGAGGAGCGGGTTGGATTGTGTGATGAGAGAGGCTATGTTTCCCATCACTGGCATCCATCAGTGTGCCACCTCTGCACTCCAGGTGTCAGGTCCCTGCAGCCCGCTGCCAGCTGCACTACATGGAGGGCCGGGAGGAATTGTCCATGGTGCTTTGTACACGTGACTTCCTCAGCTTCCTGCACCTCTTAAACACATAATTTGCTCTTGGCTTAAAAAGTCATTGAGTACTAGACTCCAGGTTGTCCTGTAGGTCAGTGTCTTACTTCTTTTGTGGCTGAGACAAAATAACCAACACCCGAAGTTAAAGGATGGAAGGTTTATTTAGCTCACAGCTCATAGAGGTTTCAGCCCATAGCCAGCTGGCTCCAAGGCAGAGTGGATGGCACAGGGCCATCACAGAGGGGAGACAGTTTGTGGAAACAGAAGCGAGCAAAGCAGCAAGTGCCGACCACAGCCCCTTCTATCCTTGTCTTATCCAGGCTATGTAGGGCAGGCAGCCCTCACACCCTTACTTCTAGGGCTCTAGGACCTAGCACTGCACCGTGAATCAATTCCAGCGTCACACACTCTAGATCCAGCCACCTCTGAAAAAGCCCCGACTATGACTGCATGAAGTACTACGGGGATATCTAATTGCAGGCCACACCAGGAGGGTTGCGGGTTGTGGGAACTCATGGGGATATCTAATTGCAGGCCACACCAGGAGGGTTGCGGGTTGTGGGAACTCATGGGGATATCTAATTGCAGGCCACACCAGGAGGGTTGCGGGTTGTGGGAACTCATGGGGCTATCTAAATGCAGGCCACACCAGGAGGGTTGCGGGTTGTGGGAACTCACTGAGAGGTCTCTGAGGACTGGCTTCAGGGTGCTGGCTGGTGCCTGGCCATCCTGGTTGGCAGCTGTCCTGAGGCAGGAGGTGTGCCAGTGTGCTGGCGTAGTGCTCACTTCGACACTGCAAAGGATGCCTAGGCCTGGTCTGCAAGGAACGAGCTGGCTCCAGAGCTGTGCTGTGGGCCCGGTGCTTCCTGGTCTCCTCCCACCTCCATCCTGGGTTGCCTAGTCCTGCAGGCTCAGGAGCCAAACGTGGGGCAGGAGGCCCTCCCTCCCTCCAGATTTGCCTGGGAACCTACGGGAATACTTTAGTAGATGCTTAAAGTGCCAGCCTTGAAAATAAAACCCAATTGTACTCATCTGAAGTGCAGAATAAAGCTTTTAATATGCATCTGGACGAAAGAAAAATGTTTCCTACCTTGTCTACCTTGGGAAAAACAGACATCTTTCCCACAGAGTTAAGTGCCCCCATGTGTGCGTGTGTGTGTGTGAGAGAGAGGGGTATGTGTGTGTGTGTGTGTGTATGTGAGAGAGGGGTGTGTGTGTGTGTGCGTGTGTGAGAGGGGGGTATAGTTCGCTCCCTTTTTCTGTCTCTGTGTCTCATAGGATACAGGGTTGGGAGGAGGGATAGCTCTCTTCTTTAAACCAATTGAATGCAACTGATTGCTGCTTCACCCTCCTACGAGGCCAGGCAGTGGAAGGCAGGTTGAATTACCCATAAGAAAACGTAGCTGAGCAGAAAACTCCACATCAGCGAGCCAGGGCACAGTTCAGTGGTAGCAGCAGTTGCCCAAGGCCCCGAGTTGGATCCCTAGGACTTCAAAGAAACAAAACAAAACTCCAAGGCCAGGGGCAGAAACTTGCAGCTAACGAGATTTGATATTCTGAGTCTGCGTCCTGTGCATGTGAGCTGGCTCTGGCACATTTCTCCTCTGCCAGGGAGCTTCGCTGCTGACTGGCTGCTGCGCATTTCTGGGCTCTAGGATCTAAATCCTCACGGCTCCTTGTAGAGGGGAAAGAACACCAGGATCCCGCCAGGCATGTGCAAGGGCTGCCTCAGCCCCTCCCCAGCAGGGCCAGGCCTGGATCCAGTGATGCGCAGCTGGGCTGCTACCCTCAGCATGGGTACCGGCAGCTGCCTTCTCACCCAAGTGAGGCACCTCTGCTCTCTGTGCCAGTGACGGACAGTCATTCCGCAAGCATTTCTTGAACACTTTGTATGCACCTATGAGTTTCTAAGTGCTCACAAGCTAGAGAAGGAGACGTATCCACATGCACTTTAGACCTGTGCAGAAATGCGAGAGAAGTGGCAGCCAGTGCAAGAGAAGACTCCCAAGCAAAAGCGGCTCCTGACTTGGATTTTCAAGGTGGAGGGAAAAGCTTACAGCAAAAAGCAGGGGTAGAGGGATAAGCAGCCCCAGGCAGCGCTACCGCGGAACATGTTGTACGGACAACAGAATTGCTCCTTGCACATAACTGAGCTCCTTGAGGAATAAAAACCTTACTTGTAGCTGAGTACAGTGCACATGACTGTAATCCTAGCACTTTGAGAAGCTGAGACTGGAGGATCTCAGGTTTGAGCCCAGTCTGGACAATTTAGTGACTTAGCAAGACCCTGACCAAAAAAAAGAACAAACATGGGCTGGGTTGTAGTTTGGTGTGAAGGTTGTTTGTGTGCATTGGTTTATCATCTGCAGATTCGATCAACTGCAAATCAAAAATATTTGGGAAAAATACTGCATTTTCACTGAAAATATACAGACCTTTGTCATTTTTCCCTAAGTAACAAATAGTACAAATATTTCAACAGTGTTTGCATTGCATCTGCTATTGCACATAATCTGGCGATAATGCCAAGGATGCAGGAAGCTGCGCATAGGTTCTATGCGACATTACACCATTTAGTAACACTCTGGTAAATCTTCCGCCTTGTACACCATGTAATAGCCAGGATGTGAGCACCTGTGGAGCTGGGGATCTGTGTGCTGCCCTGCGTACGGATAAGCTTCACACGTAGACTCCACGGACCCCCACCTGCTCCCAAGTTGTCTTTCAGGAGGAGGGCCATCTGAGGGAACCACCGCCCTGACCGAGTGCACACACTCATGCTCGTGGCCTTCTCTTTGTCGCCCTGTCTCCTAGGAGCTTGATGTGCCCACAGGCTGTGCTTTCCATTCACCCCTCTGGCCCTGGGTGCAGCCCGATTAGGCAACTGGACAATCACTCCTGATCCAGCCTCCACCAGGCTTGCGGCCTACCGGACCTGGCTGCTGGTTTTCTGTGTTACTAGTGCCCCCTGCAGGTGGCAAGGCGGGACCCTGATTTCCCCACGTACCCAGCTACTTGCTAGTGTCTCCCATTCCTTGCTGATAGCGCCCGGCCAGGCAGAGCCCCGAGTGCTGCAGATCCACACTCCAAGGAGGCTACATGTATGGTTCGCACAAACAACTGGAGAGCCACTTTGGAAGGCCAGCAGGGGCTCGGGATACCCTGACCCTGCTTGCCCTGTTGTGCACGGCTCATGTGAAATTTCCTTCTCAAAGTGCCACTCTGTAGGAGTGCCACTGGTTAATACATGATAAATTACTGCTGTAACAGCGAAAGGCTTCTGTGCTCTCCTGACTGTTACCAGGAGAACAAGCTCTTCCAGCAGACAGCTTCTTGGACATACTGCTCCTCCCTGTCCCCACGCCTCCTTTCCCCCTCTGGCCCGGAGCTTCTCCTCCCCACCATCCCTAGTATGCTTCAGCCCTTTGCAGTAGGGGCACAAACAGCTTCCACACTATAATACTCACCTTCTCGATGGAACCTTCTGTGCCTAATTCCACAGGGCTTATTCTCGTGATTCTTTTTTTAATTTTTAAAAAATCTGTTTTTATTTAGCACAGGGTCTAGTTACACAGCTCAGACTTGTAGTGATCCTCCTGTCTCAGTCTCCCCACCTCTGGGATTCCGGGCGCGCACCACCACCCCTGGTTTCGGAGGCCGACACAGCACACCCATGGTTCCAGAGCCAGCACAGCATATGGTACTGGGATCAACCCGGGTCCTTGCACTCGCCAGGCAGGCACTTAGACTGCTGAGCCATCTCTCCAGCCTGTTCCCATGGTTCTGGAACCTGCATGAACATCAAAATCACTCAGAGAATTTGCAAAACCCATTACAGGGTCTCTCTCAGCTCAAGGGTGTGTAGCAGGGTTCATACTTCCAACAACTCCTACAGGTCCAGAGCCCACAGCGCGAGATCCACTAGTTCATACAAATACAATCTAAAATGAGCACAGGACATTCTTGAAGTTCTAAGAGCACAGGAGAGCTTAAGAACGTAAAGGAAGGACAACACTGAACAGCGGATGGTCAGTGTGAAGGTGGAGTGGACCTGAAAATAAGATAGGGAGAGGAGAGGAAATAAAGACAGTGTTTCTGGGGACACACTTAGAAGGTGATGGGGAGGGTAAATGTGACATAGGAACTCAAAAACTTGTTATCAAAGCCTATAGAGCTAAGGATGATTTTTAAATATTTTCACATATATTCATTCACTTGTTCCACAAGATATTTGTGCCAGTTACTTTCAGAGCTCCATGTGCAGCATTCTAGATACAAAAAGTTTCTTCCCTTGACATTGATTAGCTCCTTCCCTTTATTTCCACAGTAGGTAAGCCAAAGTCCAGGCAGAATAGCGAAGGAACTAATGGGGGCAGCAGAAGTACTGGAGGTGGCAGCGATGGAGGCGGTGCTGCTGCAGATGTGGGTACAGAGGTGTTCGTGCTAGTGTGCAGGAGGAGGTTGCACATCAATCAAAACAACAGCAGTAGGGGTGGAAGTTGCGTTGTTCTCACTGTTGGCAGTGGTGTTGCTACTGGTGGAGATGGCGGCAGTAACTCTCCCCAGCTCCACCTAGGAGCCAGCTTCAAGGATAAGGACATCCCATGCTTTCTTTCCTCCCTGCTTTGGAGGTGTAGGAATCAACTTGTCCACACCCATGAAGCTCATAATTAAGTGGCAAATCAAGATTTACACCCAGGTACATCAGACCTCAGGGTCGCAGCCCTTAGCCAGCCCAACTCTACCACATGTCTTTGCTGTACCAGATGTTTGTAGAAGATCTGGAGTTAATTTGAGAAAAGATTGTGTTGGTATTAGAGACAGCTAAGCTACATAGAACTATTCTAGGCAGTTAGGGCAAAGTGCTCAAGGGAGTCAATGCAGAGAATGAGAACACATTACAACTGTGGCTGGAGGCGTGTCTTCTGAAGGCCAGGGCTCAAGATAAAGACAGAATGACCAGGTCTAAATGCCTCCCAAAGGGATAAGCAATAAATGGAAGACTATACTATCATGGGTATCACCTAGCCTGCTTACCTATTTTGCCAAGATTTTGGATTATTTTGAAAAACCCAAAGTTCTAGAAATACTGAGATAAGGTTCTTGAATGTCAACAATTTGTTAGAGCAGAGTATCAACTACCAGGTTTTGTTTGTTTGGGGTTTTGTTTGGTTGATTCTTGAGATAAAGCCTCACCATGTAGTTCCGGCTGTTCTGGAGCTCACTGTGCAGCCCAGACTTGCCTTGATCTCATAGCGACCTTCCCGCGCAGCCTCCTGACTGATGGGATTGCAGGTGTGCACCGCCATGCCCGACTGAGCTGCTGCTTCCCCCTGACCTATTTGCTGCAGATCCTGTCACGTGGTGCCGTCCATGCATCTCAGCCTCTTTGGATATACTCCTGGTCCCCATCTCTGCCTTACATAGATCAGGGAGGGCAGAGCCAGCTGGGAAATAGCTCAGTAGAATAAATACTTGCCTGGTAAGTGCAGGGTCCTGAGTTCAATCCCTGGTACGACAAAAAAAAAAAAAAAAAACCACCAGCATCATGGAACACTGGCACAGAGCTGTTCCCAAAGGCCTGCAACATGGACTTCGGGAGAGCTTGAGCATTTTTTGTTCGGTTGGCCTAGATCTGATGTCGAGGATCCCAGCACCACCTCTCAAGATCTGTATGTGGAAGCTCTCTTGGGTTTCCTCAAGATTTGGACAGTATAAAAGGGCACAGACACCAAAAAGAGCTTGCCACAGTCGCCTCATGGCAGCTGGCCCAGCTTTCTCCAGGGCGTTCTTCCATCTTGCTTTTCCCTCTTTTTCTCTGCCCAAGTACACTCTGAAGAACCAGCTTCTTCCTCGCTACTCATGGTTATGTTTTCAAATAAACTTCGCCACTGCCTTTTGCTCATTTTGTTCAATTCTTGTTCGAGATGAGAAGAACTTGGAATCTAATACCAGCAGAGGGAAGAAACCCAAAACCGGTAGTGTTTGCCTGCGGAGCCCCTTCTGAAGGAGCGACCCAACAACCTGCTGCTTTCGCGCCGTTGGCCCAGGAGATGTGGCTACCCTCAGCTGAGCAGACGAGACCAAGAAGGTGTGACTGGAGGTGAATTTATCACGTTTAAAACATCTATGAACTGGTTACAGGGCTACTGGTTTTGTCCCAAATTTTCCTCAAGAGCTTCAGTAAAGAATATAATTTTCTCTTAGTTTTAACTGTCTTTTATTTGAAGAACATATGAGATTTTTGGATCTGCAACTGACAAACTCGGGTTTTAAGACCTCTGAATTGCCCCAGGGACGTAGTTCAGTGGCACGGCACCTGCCTGGCAAGCTCAAGGTCCTGAGTTCAATTCCTGGTACCAAAAAAATAAAATAATAGGTTCCAGCCCTAGTGCAGACTGCTAAATTATCAAGCCCTGCCTCAACCGAGTCCCCAAAACAGCAGCTCCTCTTCCCAGTGAGCACGCCCTCCTCGGCCCGCTCCAGCCCGGGTGCTTTCCCGCCCACACAAGGGAGCCTCCAATCAGCTCCTTGTACGTCACTAACCCTGCCCCTCAAGCTCCGCCCCCAGCAAAGTCCACAGTCTCAGCCTTAGGTCAGAGGATCTGCCCAACTCCCTGCCCTTGATCCCCCCATGTCTTCGGAGTTAACAAAGGGTCCCCCCTTTATGTCTGCTTCTGTCCTGCGCCCCTGCTGCTGCTGCCAAGAAAACCTAACGCATAACAAAACCAGCTGGAGATAAATCTCAATCCTAGGTTCACATCCTAGTACCACTAGAAGACCTCTGAATTGCTGGAGGTGGAGGAAACTCCTCTGGTGGGCCTAGAACAAGGCTTTCATGATCAGCCCCGAGGATGAAGGAGTCCACAACCCGTGACACTGTGCGCACGGGGACGGGTCTGTTTTGTGCATGGGGAGAGCGCCGATTACACAGTTTGCCATGCTCGCACAAAATGTGTGTGGATACGGGAGCAGGGCGGCAGTGAGGGCTCAAAGACATTTGTCGGATGGGGACGCTGAGAGTGGAGGGAAAGCAGAGGTCAAGAGACCAAGAGCCAGAACCCAGAAGGTTCACACCGCGGAAGAGGCCAGAGCAAACATGCATAACGTTGCTCTTGTCAAAGCCAGCGATTACTTCTATTTTTCAAAGTCTGACAATCAGTTCTGAGTTCCCAGCATACTGACCTATCAGCCAGCTGGAAAAACGCATCATCTCCTCCTTGCAATGCGCTTCCAGATCTTCCCTGCCTCAGTGGCTGCTTCTTAATCTCCTTTGCTAAATCCTCCTCTCCCTGACTTCTAATTTTGAAAGCCCCTGGAGCTTTTCACTGATTCTCTCTAAATATTGACTTCCTCAGTGATATTATTCAGTCCCATAGATTGAAACAATTATATATTGTGAAAGTTCCCAAATTAGTGTTTGTGTCTCCGAAATGTAAACTTTTGATCGTAATTTCACATCGAGAGAACTGTGTACTTCCTGTCTCCACTTGATGGCTTAAGAGGCATGGGAAAGTTTCCCAAAGCCAACTTGGGTGTCTCCTGCCGGTGCCCAGGCTTCCATCTCAGCGAGCAGACCCCGGCTGCGCAGCCAGGAGCCCGCACTTCCTCCTGTGGAGTCAGGCTCCGCTATCACATAGGGAGCACAAAAGCAGCCACCTGGCCACCCTTCCTCCCACGCCTGAATTCCCTGCTCATGGGTGCCACACAGTGGCCGTGGCCACATTGTAGGTGACTGCCGGCCCATCAGACTGCAAATGCCAGCCGCGGCTGCTGCCAGGAGGATGCGGGAGGGGTAGAAACACAGGCGCTCTTGCATCGAAGCTAGTTTTGGAGAAGCTAGTTGAGGGCAGGGCTGTGAAGGCCGACAGTGAACAAAAGTCAAGAGTAGGGGCTGGTGAGATGGCTCAGTGGTCTAAAG
>NW_004524588.1:28087171-28092498 GCF_000260255.1 Octodon degus | reverse complement strand
CACACACACACACACACACACACACACACACACACGCACACACTAAATTAATTAATTAATTAATTAATTAAAAAAAAAAGTCAAGAGTAACAAAGACAACTGGAAGCAAATTCAGGCTGGGCGAGCCCCTGGAGTAGAGCGACCCCCTAACGGGGGCTGGCAGGTCCTGCAGCTAGTGTGCCATGGGTCCAAAACGAAAGAAAGGGCCTGCTGCACCTCCCTCGGGGCTTCAGAACAGCAGTCTTTCAGAGGTGAATGCGGTTTATAGGGCTTATAGGGCGCCTAAAGGAAGCAGACGGCAGGCTTGAAGTGACCCGCGCTATTACTTCTGACTCACTGTGTGTTCTGCCACCTACGCCTGTAATGTGATCTGAGGCGGCAGTTCCTGGAAGGTAATACTTTCCTGAACGGTCACCTCAGCCACCGTAAGGGATGCCTGGCAGGAGGGCCCACGCGGTCCCCTCTCACAGGCAGCCGGGCCTGAGCTGCGCTCGCCCAGGCCCAGAGCCCACAGGAGAATTTGAGAAGAGGGTGCTCGCACTGTCTGTCCTCTCAGCATGTTATCCAGCCCTCTACAAAAATTCTCCTGTCTTCCCACTCTTTGCCACAGTTAATGTTTGTGCCTGTGCCTTCCTTTCCTCTTAGAGTCTGATTTTATAAAGCAGAAGGCTGTTGGACTTTCTGATATTTATTGCAGAGCCTGATAGCTATGGATGCTCAGTAGATGTTCACTGTGTGATGAAAAGCTAAAAAGACACAAATGGAGGCAGAGACCGACCTGTGACAGGTCTCATAGGAGGCAAGCTGCCACTTCAGGGGTCGCTATGTGTCAAGCATTGTGCTAAATGACTTTACGGTGGAGTCTAAAGCAAGAGTCACCAGCCTCATGTGCTGTGACGGAAAGGGTTCCCTTTGAGCAAGGGTTCCTTCAGCCAGTGTGCCCGAAACACCTACACCAAATTTCCAAATAGAATACATGAATTGAAATGGCAAAAATTTCAATGGCAATTTGAAAACACCAAATTTCAAAGGCAAAATTTCAAAGGCAAAACTAGTAATGGGAGATATATGATATTAATATTGATGGACTAAAAACGTAGTATTGACAAAGCTTTGTCCTACATGCCTCCCATGCAGCATTTAACCTTCATTGGAGGGTAAGTTTCAGACAGGCCCTTGCTGTGCAGTTCAGGCTGGGCATGAACCCTCGGAGACCCTCCTGTCTTAGTCGCTTGAGTGCTCGGATCTCAGGCATATACCACCGTACCCAGCTAACATTTATCCTTTATTATGCCATGATTGCCCTAACTTTTTAAGTGAGAAAACTGAGGCACAAACTTTAATACTTTGCCAGTGATTTACAGTATGTGGAAGATCCAGTCAGGAACCCAGAAAGCCTTGTTACTGACTCCTAGCCGTGCTATTATTGCAGCCCTAGAGAAGTATATTGGTCAGGGTTTTACTTAGAGGAACAGATATAATATAAGGAACAAATATTAACACAAGATATACAATGTATAAGGAATTACAAGGTTGGCTTACGATGGAGGAGTGTGCAGAGGGCGTCTGCACACCCCAGACTGAGGAGTTCAGTCCCAAGGTCTGAAGCTCACTGCTGTGCTCCATGCAAGTCTCTCTTTGTCAGCTGATGGGTCTGCGAGGAGAGACTGAAGAGGCTGTGATGGATGCTGAAGAGTCTGCGACGGAAGGTCTAAGCCGGAGGTGGAAGAGTCTGCGCTGTAAGCCAGGCGATGAAGCCCAAGCCGAATGCGAAGACTGAAGCTCCTCGGACGAAGTGAAGTGCGACTACTTCCTCAGCCCCTTTGTATGGTCTCTTTGTGCTGAGTCACTCTGGGGGCAGAACCAATTGTGTCCCAGGGTGGGACCCCCACCAGCCGCAAGTGCACGGCGCAGTCACGACCGAGTTGACACAATGTATCAACCACAACAAGAAGGAACCCAGGTCCTCAGAACATGCTACTCAATAACTCAAAAGAACACGCACAAGCAGCTTAGGACTTGATGCTGATGAGAGAGTGAAATGTGTAACACTTGGGCATGCCCTAAATGACTTCCAAATACAGTCCGTGGCTTTGGTTAGTGAGTCGTGGGAGTGCTGTGGCCACTCGTGTCCCTCAGATCTGTCTGCAAGGGAAGATAGCTGGTGAGGAACGCCTAGCTGTGAGCATGCCCCACTTTTCTCTCATGGCTGGGACAGAGCACCTGACACCCAAAGTTAAAGAGGGAAAGGTTTATTTATCTCACAGTTTATGGAGGTTTCAGTGCATAATTAGCTGGTTCCATGGTAGAGTGGCACATGCTAGGGGGGCAATAGTTTACGGTGACATTAGACAGCAAAAACAACAAGAGAAAAAGGGGTAAACAAACTACTGGTATTAGGGTGGTGCCAATCCAATCAGTGGACTGATCTAGCAATCACCCACCCTTAATCTCAGCACCATCAATCCCAGCATCCTTAACCCCAACATTTCACTATGAATCAGTAATACCCTTTAGATTCAGCTGCCTCTGAAAAAACCCTGTGGGAGACCATGTAGACTGCCTGAAAACTCAGGGATGTCTAAGGACACCTGTGGATGTGACCCCTCTTGTCCGGCACAGGCACACCATGGGATACAGTTATGTAACCATGACTTAGCATACACAAACAGGAATGAGCTGGTTACTGCACTATGTAAGAATGTAAATATGTTATAACAATCTGTATAAGAACTACATAGAGGGCTGGGGAAGTAGCTTGGTGGTCTAAGCACCTGCCTGGCAAGTACATGGACCCGAGTTCAATCCCCAGTAGCTGCATGCCATGCCAGCCCCAGAATCCCAGGTGCATTATGCCAACCACCAAAACTGTATGGTGGGCTGGCCAGATAGCTCAGGGGACTAAAGCACCTACTTAGGCAGAGCACAGAGGCCAGGGTTTGATCCCCAGTGTGTTGTTCCGGCCCCGCCCCCAGGGTGCACTGAGACAGTGACTGACACCAGGCATGGTAGCATGTACTTGTAATCCCAGTACTTGGGAGGCTGAAAACAGGAGGATCACTATGAGTCCCATCTATGTAGTGAGACCCTGTAGACCCTGTATAAATACATTAAAAAAAAAAAAAAAACTGGGTGTGTTAGTACACACCTGTAATCCCAGTGCTGGGGAGGCTGAGATAGGAGGATCACTACAAGTCTGAGCTGTGTAGTAATACCCTGTACCAAATAAATAAATAAAATAAAATAAAGCAATTATACAGAGCTGGAGTAGTGACACAGGCCTATAATGCCAGCACTCAGAAGGCTGAGGCAGAAGGATTGTTATGAGTTTGAGACCAGTCTGGGCTACAAAGTAAGCTCAAGGCCACCCTGAACTGCATAGCAAGTCCCTGTCTCAAACACACACAAACACACACACACACACACACACACACACACACACAAATTATACAATAAAGATATAGGTGGCTCTTGCTTTTGCAGTCTTACGCTCTTGTGCTCTGCTCTGTCCATGCTGCTGGCTGTGGTTGCTGATGTTTTGCACGTGTTTGTCCTTTAACTCTGGGAGCTCACCCACAAAAATCTCCCTTGGGAACCCAAGTGGGCCAACAGTCCAATTTACAGTGCATGAGGCTTTGGGGGCATCCAGACACAAGCCATAACATTCTGCTCCTGCTCCCCCACAGACTCATATACACTCCTTTATGCAAAAGGCATTTATGTAGTCTATCTCTAGGAGCTGCCAGTGTCCCAACCGCTTCAGCATTGCTGAAAAGTCAAGCTCCTCTGAGATTTAAGGCAAACTTTTAGCTGTGAGCCCCTGTACCAGTAATAAAAAAAAGCAAACACTCCTCCCAAGATCCAGTGACTCAAGATAGACATTTCCATTGCAAAAATTGCTAACAGGGATACAAAGGAATGGGATCAAAGCAAGACCAAAATCCAGCAGGGCAAACATTAAGTCCTGTAGTTCCATCGGCAACATCCGAGGCCATCCTTGACAAGCTGTGGCTACAAAGGGCTTGGGCGGCTCGTCCCCGCAGCAGTTCCAGTGACTGTAGCTCCATGTCTTCTCTTGTGGGCCTGCACTGCCCTCTCCATGGAGGTTTACTCCGATGGCCCCTCTTCCTCACTTCTCCAAATGCCTGGGGCCCCCAGGGCACCTCTGCGCCCACCCTTACAGCTTCCACACTGCTCTCAGGGGCATGCTGCCTGGCCGTCCAGGTTCTCTGAAACCTGGGCGGAAGCCTTCTTAAGCCCACAACTCTTATGCTCTACATGCACCTAAAATCAGCACTCTGTAGATGATGCCAGGGTCTGCTGCCAGCTGGAGAAGGAACCAGGCCCTTTTCTCTCTTGGTTGCAGTGGCCGAGTGCCTGGATTGCTGAGCACTCTAAATCTAAGGAACAAACTCTCAGTGCCACTGCTATACTGGAACATGGGACTTCTTGAGGCTGCAAAGGGTGGAGGCCTGCTGCTTCTTTTGATGCTCTCAGGCCATCTTTTCTAATCTGTTCCTTTTCAGCAATGAAGATCTCTTCTGCTGTGTCTTTTCAGTCCACAGTTTTACCAGAGCTTTCTTTCTGGCCTAATTCAAAATATTTTAAGTCAGTCTGCTGGACTCTTTGCTTTTGCTTCTCAACATAAATCAGGCTAAAATCCCCCAACAGCAGCTGTGCCACCGTCTCAACATCAGGCTGGCTTGAAGTTTCTTAGTCAGGTGTACTGGTGTAGCCTGAGTTGCACGGGGAGACCCTGTCTCAAACACAAATCAAGGCCGACTTCCGGGAACCCCCAGACCCAGTCCTAGCCCAGGTCCAGTGAGTGTGTGGAGAGCTTCCTGCTACCATGCACTGGCGGGACCAGTCCCAGCCCAGGTGCAGCGTGGGCTGGACCCTCTCCCACACCTTTGGGCCACCCCCAACCACTCAGCAGCACCTCCCAACGCTGCCTGCTGAGTAGGAATTTTGCGGTGTTCCGGGAACCCCCGGACCCAGTTTTAGCCCAGGTCCAGTGAGTGTGTGGGAGAGCTTCCTCTTCCCCCTACTTCACCTTGCCCCCTCCAAGCACAGCTCAGGCATGGCATACATGTCTGAGGTGTAACCCTGCGGCTGCAATCCCTGCAGAGAGTGTAGAGGATAGATCCAACCAGCTAGTCCAGGAGCAGAACATCTTGCCACAGGGGCACAAAAGGTTCACCCTCAAGGGCAGCAGCGGGAAGGAGTTAAGCACAGCAGCCAGACCTAAGCCAGACGCAGCTGGATAAGTCCAAACTTTGTAGAGCTGCACCTGAACTTCAGTACGTGTGAAGGTTATAACTACAGCA
>NW_004524588.1:28072152-28080246 GCF_000260255.1 Octodon degus | reverse complement strand
TAAGAAGAATATATGCAGTGTATTATTTGTTGAAACCGTACTTCCGATTTGATTTGAAACTGTCTCATTGCTGTTTATCAATAAAATTTTGGAAAAAAAAAAAGTATAGGTTTCAGTAAAAAAAAAAAAAAAATCAAAACAAAAAGCAGAACAAAAATTTCTTTTGCCAGATTTATTAGTCTGCCCCCTTCAATCTCAGTTTCCGCCAAAGTCTCTGGACATTAGCAAATGCAGATAAAATTTCTGCTAAGCCATTTCACATGTCGTCTGAAGTCTAATAACCAGTGCAGTCCTTCTCAGCAGAACGCTTCAGAGTCCGGTCTTTACCAGCAGGATTTCCTCCATCAGCCTTCTGGCCTTCTGAGCTCTGACCACAATCTCACATACAGAACATCCTAAGGCATTCCATCTATGCTTTTTCAGCTTGAGCCTTTCCAATCTCTTCCACAAACTATTCTCAAAGGCTATTGACTTTTTATTTTATTTTTTAAATTTTTGGGAAGGGGCTACAGGTTTTCAGGGCCTTACTACTAGATCGGACTCATAGTGATCCTCCTATTTACAGCCTCCCAAGAACTGAGATTACAGGCACACGCCACCACGCCGTCTCATTTGCACTCTCAGCGCGCCCCAGGGGTGGGGCTGGCACAGCAGGCCTGGGGATCGAAGCCCCGGCCCCTGTACCTGCTTGCAGGAGCTTTAATTTGCTGAGCTATGTGACCAGCCCTTCAAAGGCTCCTGAACCACATGGTCAAGTATAGTTACAGCAACAACCCCACTTGTCTGGTACCAAATTCTGTTTTGCTTACTTTTGTCTCATTGCTGGGACAAAATAGCCAACACATGAAGTTAAAGGGGGAAAGGTTATTTACCTTACAATTTGTAGGTTTCAGTCCACAAATCAGCTGGCCCCAAGGCAGGGTGGCACATGTTCATGGCAGAAGAGCAACAGCTCATGGTAGATAAAGACAGCAAAAATGGTAAGAGTAAAAAGAAAAATAGAGGAGAAACAAGCCTTTTTCTGCCCCTTTTATCTTATCCATACTGCTGGGATTAGGGCAGTGCCAATCCAAGCAGTGGACTGACCCAACAATCACCCATTCTCAATCTCAGCACCCTGAATCTCAGCATTGCACTAGGAACGAATCCCACACTCTAGATGCAGCTCCCTCTGGAAAAAAGCCACATTTATTTTTACTTATTTATTTTGTTGTGTATTTAGTACAGGGTCTCACTCCACAGATCGGACTTGTAGTGATTTTCAGCCTTCCAAGCACTGGGATTATAGGCATGTACCACCATGACAGTCTCAGTTGTGTCTCAGTGTGCCCGGGGGGGGGGGGGCTGGCAAAGCAGGCTGGTGATCGAACCCCTGGGGTCTGCACCCACCTGCTGATCTGCTGAGCTATCTTGTTGGTCCAAAAACCCTACTTAAAAGTGCATGTGCCTTTGGGACATCTAGACCCAAGCAGCACAATAAAAAGAATGGCCCAAGGCCTTCCACCAGAAGGGGAGAGCGTTGTCATGCCCTGCTGTTAATAGGTAATGGGAAGCAAAGGTTGGGATGCTAATAGATGTCACAGTATGACTTTATTGTGGCTTTTAGATGCATGTTTGTAAGCAGGTTAGTTAAAACACTGTGGTTTTAACCTTGAGTTTTGATCACCCTTTG
Source organism: Octodon degus (assembly GCF_000260255.1). NCBI lineage: Eukaryota > Metazoa > Chordata > Mammalia > Rodentia > Octodontidae > Octodon > Octodon degus. The sequence continues at coordinate 28,078,574 of NW_004524588.1, read as the reverse complement.
AATATTTCACTTTTGGTGCAGAAATGAGTGCAATAAGTATTGCACGTGTGTAACTGTTATGTATTAATATAAATTTGAATAGACCGAGACATGTTAACTTTTCACTGGAGACTATGGCTTAAGGAGATGTGTCATCAAGGTGACCAGTGGTGCATTGTGATGGATTAACTAATAGTCACCTTGTAATACCCAGCTGCACTGAATCAGTGTGAAGGCCCACTCAAGGACCGTTGCCAGTGGCATAAAAAAGGAGAACTGGAGTGGAAGGTGGTAGCTGTTGACTCTCCTGGAAAAGCTTGTCATGTGGCTTTCCTGACATGAACTCAGTGTTGAGCTCGGGTCCTCACTGTCACTGCAGCTCTCTCCAGGGGACTCTGGTCCTTACCTTAAACACTGCTTCTTGGCTCCAGTGCCGATCCTTCAGCCTGCTGCCACACATTGTCTAGCTTCCACCACTGACCTCTGGGGCTTCTCAGGGCAGATACTTGATACAGACCTGCATGAGGCACTGTTGTGGGCTCTAAGCTCCAGGTGGACTCATGGGAAACATTACTGTGGGCTCCGGGGCTTCAGGTGGACTCGTGCAGGACACTGCTGAGGGTTCCAGGCCCTTGCTAGGTTCTTTGGGCCTCTAGTGTGCAGAGATCTCCTGTACTCTTCACTGACTTTGAGTGAATATTATAAAATAATACAAATCATGTTTCCTGTACAAAATCTTTTCCCTTGTAAGCGCTGACTACAGCAGCCCATTAGCCGCAGTTGAGCCTCATGTCTCCCAGGCTCTTCACAGCTCCTGAGCAGGCTTGGGAGGAGCACAGCAGCCTTCCCTCCCTTCCCTAGTGGGAAGTCTTCCCTCTGAGGCTCCACCTCGGCCTGGCTACCTCAGCCTGAGGCATCTGCTAGTGGAGTCTCCCTCCTCTGTCCTCCCCCTGCTTCCCTCCTCCCCTTCCCTCTTCTTTCCACAGACATATGGTCTGCCCTCCTTAGCCTCTTCTGCTCCCTGTCCCCTCTCATGCATTCCCCTAGTAAACCACTTGTGCATCTAAGTCTCTCGTGACATTTGCTTCTCAGGGATTTGAACAGACTCAATTACAGACAAAAAAAGAGATGAAAAATGACCTTTCTCTTGTTTCCACTAGAATCTATGAGGATTAAATAAACACACAGGAAATGGTTAGAAGTCATTCAATGTGTCCTATGTCTTCAAAGTCCATATTTATTTATTTTTTACCAGAATCATATGCTGCTTATAAAAATATGTATGACTCAAAAAGAAAAAACACAGAAGGTAGAAGGCTTTTTTTTTTTTTAGTTAAATCATGACTTTATTGCTCAAGTACCTAAATTTATGCCACCAGGGCAGAGGCTGTGGATGACTCATATTTCCAGTTGGGGGGGAGGACCCGCTTGGTCTTACAGTATCTAGCCAATCGATGAATCCGGCTCTCAATAAGGATCAGGCGGAACTTGGCATCCTTATCCTTCCTGTTCCTCTCCAAATGCTTCCGAACTGCAACTGCTTTCTTAATTAAGTGGTAGAGGTCCTCAGGGAGATCTGGAGCAAGTCCTTTAGACTTAAGGATTCTCAAGATTTTATTACCCGTCACAAAACGGACTTGGGCAACACCGTGAGAGTCTCTCAGGATCACACCGATTTGCGAGGGAGTCAGGCCCTTCTTGGCCAGTTTGTAAATCTGCTCCTTCACGTCGTCAGACGTCAGCTTCAGCCATGTGGGGACACTGCGACGATACGGCAGAGCAGACTGGGACAGGCCCTTCCCGGGAGCATGCATGCGACCCATGATGGCGGCGGTCTGGAAGCAAAAGGGGTAGAAGGCTTTCAGGCAAAGGAAAAACAGGTCCGGGGAGCTGCTAGCCAAGGAAGCAGGGGTGACAGGTGGGCCACAATGGCACGGTCTAGGGCCTGTGCTGGGAAAACTCAGAATGAAGACCTTCGAATCCAACAGATGCGGAGAGCAGCGTCTTTTATCTATTTATAGCAGCTACCTCTGGGAAATGAGGCCGCCAGGGCATTCACCCTTTGGGGCGGGTCCACTCCGGGGGAGACACTAGAGGCACACACCATAGACCTCCAGGGAAACAGAGAGAGAGCACTATTTCTGAATAGCCACGCAGGGTCACAGGGTTGCTTCTCTCCCTTTGTGCTCTCAAGAAATCTGTCTGTCTCTCTGAAGAAAAGACTTGTTCTTCCCATATGTGCTTGTTCTTTCCTTCAACTTGAAAGAGGCAGCGAGGGGACTACTCCTTTGTTAGCTTTATGTGCCTATCAATGCCTCCATCTTCATCTGCCTTTTATTACTATAATTCTCAGGTACAGAATCTTAGAGGCTGAAAGAAGAACATTTCCCCTCCCCATCAAGGGCTTGCCAGCCTCTCTCAGACTCTCCAGCGCCCCCCTCCAGTGGAGGCACTGCCCTTCCAGTTGCTGTGAGCCCTGAGCGGTGTTCCCATGGCTCCTCAGTGAGAAGACCTAGTTGTGACTAGGTGTGGGGACAGCCCTGATGCCACCCTGTCAAAGCCACCTGAGCATACGGTGCTGGGCTACTGTCCAGGATTCCTATCCAGGAAGAAAGATAGCCAAGTCAGGTTGCTGTTCCGTGAAAGAGATTCTATTACAGAGAGCGAAGTTAGGCACAAGTATTGTAGGAAGTCAGACATGGGCAGGCCCTGGGAGAAGCCAGTGCAGAAGAGAAGGCTGTACTACAGCTGGTGGCGGAGGCCCACCCTGGAAGGCCAGGCCTCAAGCCAAAGATGGACTGAGGACACCTACATGCTTCCCAGCGATAAACGACAACGAGGGACATTCGAAACAAGCATCGGAATCGTTCTTACCACGCACTCTCGCCACACGGCCTGCTTCCTCTTGGATCAACACTGCCTAAGCTATTATACTTGTAATCTTATGGGCCACCCATAGTTTTGCCTCACCTTGTACCCACCTCCTGATCTTTTTCTATAAAACTTTCTTTGAGAAGTGGACTCAAGACAAACGACTTTCCAGGTCCCCTCCTGTTTCTCTTAGGTAAGAGCTGTCTTTCCTTCAGTAAAATTTCCTACTCTTAACCTCCATATTGCCTCAAATTTATTCAGTTTGGGGAAACACAAACTCAGTGTGTCAGACATCAACTGTGTTGGGAGTCAGAATGGAGGTCCTGTATCATTCCCATAGCAACTACATGGAGTCGAGGGCACCGTGCTAAGAGCAAGCACAACCACCTCATGCTCTAGCACTTGGCTACAGGTAAAACAACGGGAGGCAGGATATTAAGGTGCAGCAGTGCTGGCTGCGGAGCAGGTGTGACTGCTTGCTTACCACACCCCGGGGCACATGACAGGACAGTCCCGAAGGCCTGCATGTGGACTTCCCACGAGAACCTAAGCAGACTTTTAATAGGGTGGTCTCGACCTGCTGTCAGTCTGAGGGGTGGCTGAAACGGAAAAGATAGTGGAATTTCCACTGAGTTTTTGCCAGTGTTCTTTCTGGATGGCCCACCCTAATGTTGTAGGATGCCCTCCTTCATCTCCTTTTACCTGCCACACACTCACACTGCAGAGCTTGTTTCTTTTCCTACCTTTAATGAAACTGCTGTTTGCACTTGTCTCCTCCCCTCCCCTCCCCTCCCCTCCCCTTCCTCCTCTTCCCTCTCCCCTTCCTCTTCCTCCCCCTCTTCTTCCTTCTCCTCCCCCTACCCTTCCTTCTCCCGCTCCTCCTCCCCCTGCTACTGCGTCAACCTAAGAGCAGGTTGTTTTTCTCCCCATGCGACATCTGAGGAACCTGGATGCAGGGCTGTGGCCTATTGCAGGCAAAAGGCACCCTGTACTAGGGCTGGAACTCTAACCCAAATGCACAGAACTGTGCTCCTCACCACTGGAGATGCGTTAGGGTTAACGTGGGAAAGGAGGACAGGACCGCAAGTCAGGCACTGTCCCATAGTCATTCATGGTGTAAGAATTAGTTGATAGTCATACAGCCCTTTCGGTTATGGGCCTAGAACATGAAGGAGCCATGATGAACAAGTGCTGTAGGAAGCTGGGCTTTGGTTTACTTGTGGTGTGGGCTGTCCCACGATGCTACAACAGAAAAGCACAGACTGAGTCATTTACAAGAAACAGTAACTTCTTTCTCACAGTGCTGGAGGCGGGGAGGTCTAGCATCAAGATGTTGGAATTTGGTGAGGGCTGTTCCATTTCCAAAAATGGTTCCTTCAGCACTACAAGCAGAAGGAAGGAATGGGGTGTTCTCACAAGTAGGCGGTAAAGGGCAAGAAGAGGGGCACACTTCCTCCACCAAGGTGCATCTACTCCATTTGCGAGGACAGGACCAGATCACCTTCCAAAAGCCATACCTCCCAATACAGTTGCAGTTAAGTTTCACCTGAATTTTGAGGGGACCAAAACCATCAAATCAGTAGCTTGCTGAGTTCAGTAGACTATCGCATTATTTAAAATATATTTTTAGGTAAGAAAAATTACAATTTGCATAGTCACAGAATTTCTAATTTCAAGAGCTGAACCTCTGGAAATAAATCACTTACATCCTTTAGGTACAAGATGAATGAGAGAAAAAAAACTTCAACAAAAATTTTCCCTGTTGTAAAATATTTTTCCAAGGTCAAAACAGATCTCTTAAGACTTGGGTTTTTCTGTAAATCTAGAATTCTTGCACAAGAAAGAGTGAAATTCAGGCCAAATTATGCATGGGGCTCACCCTAAACATGTATCAGCTTAAAGCTATTGCTCAGTGTGTGTTACTTTTCTCTTTGCTGAGGCAAACTATCCAAGGCCCAAAATTAAGGAAGGAAGGGTGGCATGGTGAGGGGCCACAGTTCAAGGCAGGCGTAGCACTCACACCACCACGCAACGAGCCAGTCACACACCCTAGGTCCAACCACCTCTGAAGAGCCTGCCCCTGTGACTGCCGGGGTGTTGGGGCAACCAGACCACAAACCCTAACAGTGTGCATCAAAAATACTCATACGGGGGCATGGGAGATGGCTTAATGGAATAAGTGCTTCCCTGGCAAGCACAAGAGCCTGAGTTCAAACCCTGGTTCTGGAAAAAAAAAAAAAAAAAAAAAAAAAAAAAAAACCTCATACATGCTCCTAACATGGTAAGACACCTTATACTTACTCCTCTAAAAACCATGCTATAAATGCCAAAGCTGCTTGAATTGTTATCGACTGCTAGGATTAGGGCTGTACCAATCCAAACAGTGGGCTGAACCAGCAGTCACCCAGCCTCAATTCCAGCACCCTTAATCCTAACATTGAAACTTGAATCAGTCATAAACTCTACATTTAGCCAGCTCTGAAAAAGCCCGCTCCCCATGAATACATGAAGCTTTTGAAGGACATCTAGACATAAATCACGGGCTGGGGATATAGCTCAGCAGCATAAATACCTACCTGGCAAGTGCAAGGTCCTGAGTTTGATCCCCAGTATGGGAAAAAAAAAAAAAAGACACAAACTATAACATGTATGAACCAAATGACATTTCATTTCTGGACTCCACATAGCTAAAGATAAAAAAGTTCATAATCCTTCATTTTGACATCCAATAATTTAGTCAAGAGATGTCTGCATTTAAAAATAATAGTATTAAAGCAGAGACACTAAATCTCCTGGAAGAGAAAGTAGGTAGAACTCTTGAAGACATAGGGGTAGGCAAAGAGTTCAAGGACAGAAATCAAATCGCACGGGTAACAGTTGAAAGAATTAACAACTGGGACCTGCTCTTACTGAGTTTTTTCACGTCAGTAGAAATTACCAACAAAGTGAAAAGGTAACCTACAAATTTGGAAAAAATCATGACAAATAAGTACTCAGACAAAGGTGTGCTCTCTAGAATCTATAAAGAACTAAAAAACACTAGGGCCCCAAAATTTAAAGACCCAATCCAGAAATGGGCATCCGAGATGAACACATGCTTCTCAGAGGAAGAAATTAAACAAGCGAATAAATATATGAAAAATGTTCCACATTGCTAGCCATTCATGAAAAGCAAATTAAAACCACATTGAGATATCATCTCACCCCAGAAAGAATGGCTATCATAAAGAAATCACCCAACGACAAATGTTGGAGAAGTTGTGGGGAAAAAGGAACCCTTCTCCACTGCTGGTGGGAGTGTAGACTGGTGCAACTGTTATGGAAATCAATATGGAGATTCCTTAGAAAAGTTGGTCTTGAAATCCCCTTTAAACCGCTATTCCTGACTCGGCCTGCGAGTCGAGATGTGGGTAATGACCTGGAGGAGTTACGGGGATGAAAAAGACAGGGCAAGAGACACGAGAGACGGAGACAAGACAGGCTTTTTGATCAAGTCTCCTTTATTGAGGAAGTGAACAGGGTCTAAATAGCTGTATAGTGGAAGTAGTTGGGTGGGACTAGTTGTGGATTGG
>NW_004524588.1:28056528-28070617 GCF_000260255.1 Octodon degus | reverse complement strand
CTCATTGCTGTTTATCAATAAAATTTTGAAAAAAAAATAATAATAGTAACCACACACATTTATCCTCTTCCCTCAAGAAATAACATATGCAAGATCGAAAGAAAAAAAAAAAAGCCAAAACATTAAATATCTAAACCCAGGGATGAAATTAAATGGGTTTGTCCAATATTGAATTTTCACCTATGAGCATAGGGCCTAGAAATCAAACTGAATTATGGTTTAAAAATGTGTAATTCTGCATGTCTGAGTTTGTGGTCCTATGACATATAGGGCATGAGTTCTGAGTTCTATTTCAGTAATGTTCATTTTATGCAATTTAAAACAAGACAGAATAGTGCAGTGGTTTTCAAGCTAGGGTAAAGACTGATGTCAACAGAACTCTAAACAATATTGCTGACTAGGCTTGAGTCCTGAGATGCTTGACCCTATGGGCCTGCCTGTGCTGAGAAACAGCTGGGGTGTTAGTGTGTGCGCTTTTGGCTGTGTCCATGACAGTGTCTCCAGAGAGACTGGTGGGCAGTGGGGCACCAAGCTGATGGCACGGAGCCTCCAAGTGTGGGTGACACTATTCGACGGGGTGGGTGCCCGGCTGGACCAAGGAGGAGGCAGACGCCAGCAAGCACCCGTTCCCGAGCCCGCTCTGCCTCTTGGTGCCATCAGCGAGCAGCTTCTGTCTGCTGTGCCCTTCAACCACAACTTCTTCGCCTTGCAGCAGGCCTGGAAGCAAAGGAGCCCAGGTAGCACAGACTAAACCCTCTGGCCCGAGGGCTGAGATCAGGCTGCCTCCTTAAGAGCCGCTTCTCTACGTGTCCGGTCCCACCACAGGCACTGACAACACACTCCCAAGCTCATTTAATTGGTCTGGGCTGCATCTTATGCATCAGAGTTTTTCCAAGACCTCAAGCAGTTCAGCTGTGCCCCTAAGGTTAAAAAAAAAAACAACAAACAACAGAAATAATAGGCTAGAGACTCAAAGAATAAGAAAAAAAAAAATGTTTTTGCTAAATTTAAACGTGAAAGCCAAAATTAAACAAGGGAGCAACATAAGTATTGGAATAGAATAGGTTAAAAAGTGCTGTAAAACCTAGGACAAAGTCACAAGAACTAAAATATGAGAAAAAAAGATGATTAACCTAGCAACCAGTTGGTGTTCTGAAAAGAAAGAGCAGAGTCCGAAGGACAGATTATCAAAGAAAAGGAACTGTCCCTGGAATAGAAGTCTGTAGTTTTCCAAAGGGTTCACTGGGAGCTAAACATGGTGACAAGATGCACCTAGGCACAGTACTGTAAAATTTCAGAGCAGTAAAGAGAAAAGGAGGATCACAAAAGATTTCAGAGATTTGAGATAAAACTAGGACACTGAATTCCATTCTCATCACTGAGAAACAAAGTGTCTCTCTCTCCCTCTCCCTGTCCCTCTTCCTCTCTCCAGTGCATTTCCCCTTCCAATGACCTAAATCATCTGTGCGCTGTCACCTGGTCCCTTGTATCTCCGCTGCCCTACTCCAGGGCCACATCCCGGAGGCTGTATCAGTGTAACTTCCTTCACAGCCTGAGCCCCAAAGCACTCGGGTCAGCAAGGGGCTGTGGGCTTCTCTATGGGCTAAATGCGTCAGCTTCACTGTGGCTTTGTGCTTCATAGTAGCCATCTTTCTTTCCCAATCAAATGATTAGTAAATCTTCCTGATGTTCTTCAATGAATAGCTTATTTTCTACGCTGAGATTTCTTAGTAAAAATTTCTTAATTACAATATTATCCTGTACTTGTAGATTTTTAAGAATTTTTATTATGTTCCATTTTCCCCATTCTTTATTGTGCAGCCAAAACTATACTAATTTTTACGTTTATAATCTATTTTAAAATTGTAGGGGAGGGCTGGCCAAATAGCTCAGTGGATTAAAGCGCCTGCTTTGGCAGACGCAGGAACTGGGCATGTCATGCCTGCCCCGCCCCCAGGATGCACTGAGACAGTGACTGAGGCTGGGCATGGTGGCATGCACCTGTAATCCCAGCACTTGGGAGGCTGTAAACAGGAGGATCACTACAAGTCCAATCTACTTAGTGAGAAAAAAATAAAATTAGTAAGGGAAATCCCTTCCATTATTCTTGCTTGCCACATTCATTTTCTGAAAAATTTTGTGATGGAAAACCTTACAATAATTTTAATTGGATCAAATTTATCTATTTTAAAATCCAAAACCACTGGTATATCTCCTCTCTCATTTTTTATCAGTGCATACTGGTTAGAGATGAATGTGTTTCATTCTGTCAGGTCTGTATATGAACATAACATTAATCATATCGCCCATCTCTCTCCTCTCTTCCACCCTACCTAGTTTCATGGTGTTTGGGGGCTTCAATGTATATAATGTATTCTGATCAAATTCATTACCTCAAAATTTTACTTTTGGAGGGCCACAGAACTGAGAATTTTGTACTGAGTCCGCCCATGTAGGAATACACCTTTCTTCACACTTAAAAGTTTTTTTAATGGCCTACTATAGAGTAAGTTTCCTTTTTTTTTTTGTATTTTAGGGAAGGATCTACAGAGTGTTCAGGGTCTCAGTACTAGATTGGACTGGTAGTGATCCACCTGTTTATAGCCTCCCAAGAGCTGGGATTACAGGTGCGCGCCACCACGCCCAGTCTCAAGAGCCCTCTCAGCACGCCACGGGGGCGGGGCTGGCACAGCAGGACCGGGGATCAAACCCCTGGCCCCTTTAATCCACTGAGCTATTTGGCCGGCCCAAGAGCAAGTTTCCTTCAAAGGAAAGTTTTGCGCATTTCTTGTGAAGGTTACAATATCCCACATTGTCTGTAGTAATCACAAATGGAATTGTCTTTCCATTATAACCCCTAGACAGTGACCATTTATGGGGGAAGGGTTTAAATGGAGAAGCAGTGTAATGAAAGTTCTACTGCAGATGTGGGCAGGGGTGGCTTGCTGGGGGTGGCACAGTGTGAGGTGGAGCCTGGGTAGGACCTGTGCTGCCTATAGGACCTGTGGCCACAGGGAACAGGCTTTGGCGCTCTGTGGGCTTTGCCACTTCTGTTGCTGCAGTTTTTCTTGTCACTGGCAGCTTCTCCTTCCCCTGTGGCTCCTTTGAAGTAAATCTTCAAGAGTGATGCAATGCCCAGGCCTTACTTACCGCACCTTCTGGAGGCCTCCGAGATCCCGAGAGAGACTGGCAAGGAGGTGAGCGTTGAAGCAACCCCAAGATGACCTCACAACACTCCTCTCTGAAAGCTGCAAACATCTGGATGCTCCCAGCCCTGCCTCCCTGTGCCTTAAGGTTCCAGAGCTCCGAGAGCTGACTACGCTCCCGGGCAGCTTCTAATTACCTTAGGACATTAGCAACCATCTCTTCCCTTCTTTGTCAAAGACACAGCAGGATGAACACACACTGTGGAGAGGAAGCTTCCACCAGGAGCATGAACACAACAGGTTTCACCTTCTTCTCCTCCCTCCTGCAGCAAGTCCGACAACCAGGCCTGGTGAGAACAGGCCATTCTAAAAATGCAATGGAAAATTTTCTAAGAGCTTCAATATAAAAGGTTTCAGGAGCTAGGATGCATGCAGACTCATAAGCAGTGTGGTTTAGGACTTGTGCACCACAACACCACTACCAATAACAATAGCAGCAACACAAAAATCACCACCTAGTATTTCCTAAAAGATGGCGACGATCCAGGTCTTCCCTTTGTTCTGATCTTGGCCCAGAACAGGGCCAACACTGCGGTTTGGAAGCTTCAGCAGTCCTCATGCCTTTTGTCCGCCCACTCTCTCCCCACAAGTGGTGCGATCCAGGTAGCTGTACCTCTCACATCGTCTCCTACAGATGAAGACGCCGCTCTGCTCCTCGGGTGCGGGTACTTCGGCATGCACAGGACACTGACCAGCAGGGCCTGCTCCCATCAGACTGCTCAGCCTCTCCTCTCCAGGGTCTGGCTTTTCCACCTGTGCTTGGGCCCAGGACTGCTCCAGGAGTGGGCAGGACACCTGCTGGGAGTCAAGACCTCTTAGCAAGGCTCTAAGCTGCTGGACCAAGGTCTCCTGTCCTGTAAGATTTCACTCACACCAATTTGAGGACAGTGGTAGTTGAGCATTACACCCTCTGGTGCGTTAACTGACGGTCAATTTGCAACACCCAGCTGAGCTCTACCAGCATGGCTCTGGGCGTGAAAGGCCCATCTAGGGACTGTTGCCAAGAGCATGAAAGAACTAGAGAGGAAGACAGTTCCCTGTTGATTCTCAAGAAGCTTGTCATGCTGTTTTGGTTTTTTGTATTTAGTGCAGGGTCTACAGGGTCTCACTACACAGATTGGACTTGTAGTGATTCTCCTGTTTTCAGCTTCCCACGCACTGGGATTACAGGTGTGTGTCACCAAGCCCAGTCTCAACTGTCTCAGGGAGCCCTGGGGGAGGGGCACAGCAGGCTGGGGACTGAACCTCTGACCCATGTCTGCCTAAGCAGGCACTTCAATCCGCTGAGCTATCTAGCCAGCTGTCATGCTGGTTTTGATATGAATTCAGCTCTTAGAGGCGGCGGCTGGGACCTCACTGTCACTGAGGACGGCTGTGGTTCTCTTCAGGGAAGCTCCTTACCTTAAGCATCGCTTTCTGGCTCCAGTGCTGACACACTTTCTAGCTTTCACCACTGACCTCTGGGCCTTCCCAGTGCAAATCCTTGATACAGACTTGGTTGAGACATTGTTAACGGGTTCTAAGCCTCCAGCTGGATACACAGAGGACCCTGCCGTGGGCTCCAGGTCTTCAGGTAGACTAGTGCAGGACAATGCCATGGGCCCCAGGCCCTCAGCTGGATTCACTGTAGGTCTCTAGTGTAGACAGATCTCCTGCACTCTTCTGCAGATGACTCTTCAGGTGAATATTATAAAATAAGCTTATAAATTATGTGTCCTGTATTAAATCTGGGTTTGCTTGCAAGCCCTCACTACAACGCACCTTGAGGGTGTGCCCCTTCTGAGTAGGGCACTCAGTGACTGCACTAGGGCTCAGATTTCAGGTCACTTTTACCTGGATTTCTTACCTGGCTGGAAATCTGGGGAAAGAAGACAAAGGAACAATTATCACGGCCTTCAAGACCCTCTGGTAGTTCCGTGCAGGCACTTACCTCACCTCTGCTTGCAGTCTGGAGGAGGTACTACAGTTGGTACAAGGAAGGAACTGGCCTTGAGACTTGAAGACCTCACCAATGCTCCTAAGTGGGAGAGCTGAACTTATTTCCTTGGGCCACCGGCAGGGTCTGAAGATGGTCTGTCCCCCACAAACAGGATGAGAACATGTACTGATAGAGGGGAAGTCAGATTCCCTGAGTCCATGCTCCCCCAACTCGATGATGAATTTTAAGGAACAACGGAGGTTGAGTGTGAAACATGAAAACTTTGAGAGCTTAAGAGACATAAAGGAATAGGAAAGTGGGCTGCCAGTAAGCCCACTTCTCAAACAAAGCTTCATAGAGCAAGACTCATGAAGTGTGCACAACATGGGTCAAAACTATAAGCAACCAATATAGTTGCTGAGGAGACACTGACCCAGTGGGGAAGCCATTTGCATAACACATGTACGTGGTATCAATGAATTGCTCAAGGAAGGGATAATTAGGCGGCCTTGGTCACCCACGTGGACAGCCAATGCCTACCTAGATTTTATTACACGGGGGGACAGCAATTGGCTTGTCCCCCGCTGAGGCCTACAGCCGTGGTCTCTCCACCCTCGAGGCCCAGCCTCCAACAGATGCGCCTCTGGCCACAGGTGCGCTGTGTTCTCGTCCTCCGCACTGACCTTCTGAGGGCCCACTCAGTGTGACCGCCTATGCTCCCACTTAACTTAGCTGTCAATAGTAGTAGGGTGCTCCTACAGTGAACTCGCCAGACACTTAATATCAAGTTTTCAGATCACCACAGAGCTCCCTCAAGACTTGTCCTTTCATTGAGTAGTTCTTCGAAAAGACGGTCAGGGGGTTGGGGACAGAGGAGACGAAAGGGGAGGGGAAGTAAAAAGGATCAAGACATGATAGCATATATGCCTGTTCCCCCAGGATGAGTGTAATTATTACCCACTGCAACCATAAATAAACTGGAAAATGATGAGTATGTTCAAGACAGGGAACATTTTGAAGGAGATAAATGGCAATGTCTTTTATCATAATCATTTTTTAAACATTAAAAAAACCAGACCCTCTCCCAAAGACTTTTGTTTCATAAAACATAAGGGAACTAATTAACACATAGAGGTAGTCAAACAGCAGTAAAGAGGAAGGCCTTAGAAAAATGGCTTCTAGTTATGCCTGTTTTTTTTTTTTTTTACTTAAAGGAGAGGCCATTAGATGAACACAGTTCAGACATGGTGACCACTCAACAGGCTGGACTAACTTCCAAGTGACAAAGCTGAGCTTCGCATCAGTCACTGATTGCCCCGGCTCCTTCCGCTCAGCACCTGCCCCTGAAGGGACAAGATCCCTTAGCTGCTCCAACTCGGGCAGATAGATGCAAGGCATTTTAGCCAAGTACACTCTATAACTTGGGCTGTAAATTAGAGCTGACACAGTGACGTGTCTTGGGTCTGTGACTCAGGTTGCATGCTGTGGTCCTACTCTAGAAAACCAGAAGGGAGAAAAAAATTGGAATTAGTGTTACTCTCATCTTCCTATAACCTATTTGATTCGAACAGAAAACCCAAAATAAGTGATCCTGCAATACAGTGCAATGACAGCAGACTCCTGGAGGTGCGTCACATGTATGCCTTCCACACTCTGGAGTGCCAATGTACTACGTGCATCTGTGAACACATCCCGGCAGCGCTCAGTTGGACAGAGCTCATGCGCGATCTGCCAGTCACCGTCAACCTGGATCAGGTCTGGGGCTCGAGCCTCATTTCTCTTAACTCTAAACAACAGCCTTTCCCCCTAACCAACAATGCTGCTAGAAAGCTAATGAAAGACAGACTGTAAAGTTAGAGATAAAAAGTGAAGTCATAATTACTAAAGACTCCTTAGAGAAAGTCCAACTGCTCCCCAATTTATATAAACAGCTGCTTGAACACTGTAGAGCGGAAACATAGTTAAGACCTGGCCTCTATCTCTAGCTGTGTCCCCAACTCAGGGTACACATACCTATGCTCAAAAATCCACTGTGAAACGCTAGAGGAGTAAGATCTTACAGAAAAGGATGCAATGAATACCGGATGACAAGTCATACACTATTTTGCTTTTAAGTCTTATCTTTAAACTCAAACTGAGTATCATTCACAGCTAAGGAACCCCGGGAAACGGTCTCTACTGGTAAAAGGCTGCTTCCCAGTCCAAATTTTGTGGGCCTGGGGACTAAATCTAGGGGTTCACATAGGTAGGAGCTCTAGTACTGAATTATATCCTTGAACTTTTATTCTTAAGAGTGGGTCTGGCTAAGTTGCCCAAGCTGGCCTCATCCTTCCGACTCAACCTCTTAAGCGGTTGGGATTATACATGTGCATCACCACACCTGAGTCTGGTGCCCAATTTTTATAAAAGTGGCCCCAAGTTTAGGAGAACTTCCCAAGACAACCTAGACATGTTTCTCCCTCCCGTATCCTACAGATACGGCAAATAACAGCTAAACCTTATTTATAAAGGTTTTATGTATTGACCGAAACTTTCAAAAAAACAATTACAAAGAAATAAAATAAAAAAAGGGTCGGCCAAATACTAAAGCACCTGCAAGCAGGCACAGGGGCCAGGGGTTCCATCCCCAGGCTTGCTGTACCAGCCTTGCCCCCGGGGCATGCTGAGACAGCAATTGAGATTGGGCATGGCGGTGTGCACCTGTAATCCCAGCTCTTGGGAGGCCGTAAACAGGTGGATTAATATGAATCTGACCTAGTAGTGAGACCCTGAACACCCTGTAGACCCTTCACTAAAATACAGAAATAAATAAATAAACTTTCCACAGCTTTATGTCCAATACAAGCCAGTGTGCACTCACTCAAGAGACATGGCTATTTCGGCACCTAGAGGCAAGCGACTGCATGTGCTGTCCTAGGAGTGTCTGCAGAGTTCCTGCCCAAGGCAAAGGAAAGCAACGGCAATGCCTGCCGACATGAGGCACCCAGGGCTCTCCTGGACCCAGCACGTTCTCTATGGCATGTGGCTCCAAATGAGGTAACTCTGGCCTCTTACCACACTCTTACGAAGCATACCGTGAAAATATGAATTAGCTGATCTTAAACCAATGTTAGAAAATAAAGGGGAAAACATAATGTATAACCCCCACCACACAGAAAAGCAATTCTTTTGAAAAGAAACTATTCAACATTTTACATGCTGCACAAGTTACAAGAAAAAGTTGGATACACAGACTCAGGTATTCAGATTACAAGTATTTATTGCAAGCACATTTTTTCCAACATTAAAAATAAAACATGTGACTAGGAACATTCAGAGAAGGGAAGCTGTCAAACCCATTCCCATGCCCCTCACACACAATGCATCATCCATGGACAAGACAGTTTGCAGCTTAAAATGAGGGACTCCTATGTACTACTTGGACAATGGGAAAAACAGGACAACAAATTCAGTCAACACTGTGCAGAACTAAGCACATAAAACTGTACTACTTAATATATTTCTCCATGAACTTTTTGTGAAATTCAGATCGCAGTGTATCATTGACAAATCTCTTGTCTTTCTTCTGATCATCTACACCTTTTGCACAGTTCTTAAACACAACATCATCATCCCACCTGAAAGAAAAAAAGAAAAAAGGCCCTAGTGTTTCTGTCAGATGACAAGAAAACTGTGTACTGCGAAGCTTGGTGTTACAGAAAGGTGCCTGATATGTTTCACTTGACACAGCCAAAGAACAAAGTGACCCTTAATACAGGATGTTGGCTCTCCTGAAGCAGGGGATAATTCTGATTTAGAAAATTGCAAACACTGCCACTGTTTCTCTGGCAAAAGCAGCTTTGCTATAAGCTTTGTTATGAAAATTTGTTATGACTTTGTTACACATTGATGTTTAACTGATGTTTTCAGGTCTAACACAGAGGTAGTCCCAAGGCTACCACAATTAGTACAGATATCACTAAATTTTAGTAACTGGTCATCTTAGTCTAGTTTAGATTTGGTGATTTTGAAGACTATTTTTTTTAATACAGGGTCTACAGGGTCTCACTACACTGATCCTCCTGTTTTCAGCCTCCCAAGTGCTGGGATTACAGGCAGGAGCCACCACACCCAGTCTCAGTCACTGTCTCAGCTTGCAGGGGAGAGGGCCGGCAGGGCCGGCGGGGCCGGCATGGTATGTGGTGCCGGGGATCAAACCCCAGTCCACTGAGCTATCTGGCTAGCCCTGAAGACTTATTTATATATTCTTCTTTAAAGTTAACATTTAGCAGTCATCCACTATAATAGTCACATTATAAAGGAACAAAGAGAAAGAACTTTTGGACCATAACAATTAAGGCCCATGTGCACGATTTCAGAATATTCCCCAGCATATAAACACAGGCCCAAATATATGACATAGATATTCTCGTAAATATAAGTATAAATATACACCTCAAATGGAAGGCCATCAATGTATTTGTATAGCCATAAATTTCTGCACATGGGGAGCAAGCAAAGAACATGCTTATCTTTGGAAAACACTGAAGTTGTCACTAATGAGTATCCAAACATGAGTGATCAATAAGTGGAATATACTCTTATTTGTACCCAAAACAGGGCAGAATTAAGTTACAGCGCTTTATATATATCTAAGCAGCATTTTTCTTTATCCATTCTCTAATTTACTCCCAACCAAGCTTTTCCTTTATGTTGCTAATCTCAGCACTCACTTGTTCTGACACCAATATCTGAGATGACCACTCCCTTCCCCTAGAAATATGACTGTCTGCTTGGCTTCCTAGACGCCAACTCTTGTTTTCATTTCCTTCCCCACTGGCTGATCTTTCTGTTTCTTTTTTCCATTCTAACAATACTGACTAAGCACCTACTGCGTGCTGGGAACTGTCCCAGGTACCAGCAAGTAATCATCTACCCAAACTCTAAACACAGTGCCAGGCGCAGCACTCTGACTTCTCTCTAGTTAAACTCATTCCCTACGTGATACTCTGCAATGTTACAAGTTCCAATATTTCTACAAGCTGACAACACAGATTATCTCCAGCTTGCAATAACTGCGAAACACATCACACCATCTACCCACAACAGGCATTAAACAGCCCAACCTTTCCATGTCTGACCACCATCCCCACATCCAGCCTTGGGCCACATTTATCCCTAGCTCTAGCTTTTCAGTTGCTCAGGACAAATACTGTGGAACCTGGTCTCTTGTCACCTGGCCAGCAAGCTTTCCCTTGAGTATACTATCGCCTCCTCATGAGTGGGTTGACTTTCATATATTTATAAATCATGGTGAGGGCTGCACTTTTACTGTGAATGAGTCAAGAAGCCATTGAAGGTTTAGAGCAACAAGCTGTAGTTGAGATTTTATAGCTCAAAGAGAGTCAGACTGCTATGCAGAGGGAAAAAAATGGGACAAGGACAGAAGGTGCTACACATGCAAGGAGCCAGAGTACCACATCACTGCTGATGGGAGCTTACCAGTGGAGAGGGTGAGAAATACAGCGGATACCTCAGGTCATGAACTTAATTTTTCTATAGTTCTGGTCACAAAACCAGCTGGATGAGAACCAAATCAAATGCAATGGTTAGGTTCAATGTTGACTTCATGGGGCAATTTGGTTCAGTTCCCATCCAGGTTTGTGACCAGAATCATAAGACAGAATTGAGTTTGTGAACCAAGGCACAACTGTATTGCACATAGTTTAAAAGTTAAGCTCAAAGGGTCTCTTGACTCCCTTATGTAAAATATAAGCAAGCTTCTTCCCATTCAGCTCTTCTAATAAGCTTTTATTTTCTACGTATCACCACTGACGTATTACATGATTCACTGATCATCTATCCCCCTTCTGTTTTTTATTTCACTACTCCGTATCTACCTGCAGTACAGAGAAGTGTTAACATACGAAGACCACTATCCTTAGACCTGCTTGTAAGGCTAGGCCTTGGCGGGCATTCAGAAACCCGCATTTAAGTGTTTCTTATTATTTCTACACCTAAAGTGTATATACAATGTTTTTCATGTCCAACACTTCCTTTCCTTTTGGGGAGTCTGCATATTTGTATGCGCTAAGCAGAAGTTGCCTCTATGATAAGCTCTCAACAAAAACCTGAGGCACAGTGCTTGCTACTGGGAAGCAACACCGTGCACATGCTGTTCCATTTCTGTTAGTTCTGCGCACCTCCCGCGGGCAGGGAGGACTCCTCCCCTTCCAGTCTGTACCTTTCCCCTCATGATCTGCCTGTGTATCTTTACTAAGTCAGTCATCAGTACAACTACTTCACGACAAGGCTGTGCTAATCTTTACTACATCAGCCATGCATAAGCCACATGCTGAGTCCCTAAATCTTTGCAGTATTTCAAGGTGAGTGGTGGTCTTGCCAACTACTTACACATGCACACAATGAATAAAGTTTGCAAGGTTAAGGGCTCAGCTCATAACTGTATGCGCCATGTTTAGATTACTGGGTGTACAGGGAGCTACTATAAATATCTACTGAAAATGAGAGGTTTTTATTTTCCCCCATTTTCCTTCTTCCATTCTCCAAAAATCAGATATAGTAGAGTATCAGTGGAAATGGAGTTGTAGAAGCTTAAGATAATGTAACAAGTACCCAATTCATAACATTCATGTATAAATCCAACCCATGATGTATATTACCTTCTTTTAACTTTGAAGTTGGCCTGAGGCTGAGATGGGCCAGTGAGATTAAGGAGAGGGTTTCCACTAAGAATGTTTTCCATACGAATCCTTTCTTCTTCAGCTTTTTGTTCTTGTTCCTATCAATGACAGAAAAACTCAAGTTTACTTATACTAATTCTAGGTCAATTTTCTTGTACTAGTTCATTTAAAAAAAGACCTAGGAGGGGCCGGCCAAATAGCTCATTGGATTAAAGCGCCTACAAGCAGGCATAGGGGCGGGGGTACAATCCCCATGCCTGCTGTGCCGGTCCTGCCCCCAGGGCTCACTGATATGGCTATAAAGACTGGGCATGGTGGCACCTGCCTATAATCCCAGCTCTTGGGAGGCTGTAAACAGGCAGATCACTATGAGTCTGGTTTAGTAGTGAGACTCTGAACACCCTGCACACCCTTCCCTAAAATACAAAAACAGAAAACAAACAAACAAAAAAACCAGGATGTCTGAGAAGAAAATTTGGCCATAAATATTTCTACTATAAATATTTCATGCTGTCATCACACAGCAATTGATTTCTCCCAACTCTGAAAAACTGAGATGCATATCCAAATGTTTTCTTTTGAAGTACATATAAAATTAACCATTTTAATATTTAAAGACATTAATGAACATATTTTATATTTAGAATTTAAGAACACATTAAACATCAAAAACATCTAGCAAAGCTCAATTTTTTTTTGGTACCAGGAATCAAACTCAGGATCCTGTGCTTGCCAAGCAGGTGCTGTGCTGTTGAGCTTTATCCCTGGCCCCTAGGGCCTCAATTTTTCAAGAACTATACACAAACTAAGATCAAAAGCAACTTTATTTTGAATTGCAATGTAAGCTTACATCCAAAGGATTAATGACAAATTATTAACTAAGAAGTAACTACTAAAATCAGACAAACTATGTAAAAGATGACATTCCGTTAACATGCACTGCTATTAATTTATGTGATGTATTATCTACTTTATTATTACATTACTATGTTCAACTTTTATATCTTATGTTACATGTCTTTAGCATCAATTTCTTCTAATTCAAATCACCCATTTCTTCTCAAAAAATCAGAAAAATGTCTAAAATCCCTAGCTATAACTTCTAGACCTACCTCATAACATTATCTTTGCCCAACTATAAATCTCATTTTGCTGTGCTTAGAGAATGACAGAATTTAATGATGTAATAGATCTAGAATTTACCCTAAAGTGACCCTAATTTTCCATGAAGGTTACAGATACTTCAATGTGAAAATATGGATGGATTTCTTTTTTATCAAGAAAACTGAGAAGTGACAATTTGTTGGAAAACAGAACATTCCTTTAAGTCACACTGCTTAAAATTTAAGCAAAGTCAGGAACTATCCCTCAAAGAACAGAGAGCTTTTATGAAAGCATATGTAGTATTCAACATACTATACTATACTGATGGTGCAAAGATTTTTATTGAGATGCTAGAAAAACAGGAACTCGAGTACAAACTTTGTGTAACACACAGGTGCTGGACTTTATGCTGGCAGTACTAACACCTAGACTCACTTGATTGCTACACACAGCACTAGCAGGAAAAGGCACCTACTCTTCTCATACTCAAGTATCAGGGACATAAGCTAATGGCTGGCTAGCCAATGGGTCAAATCTGAACAACTCTTCTTCTTTACCATTTAGATTTTTCTGGAACACAACCATACCTACTCATTTATATATTTTTCCACAGCTGCTTTTGTGTTCTAACAGCAAAGATGAGTAGCTTCAGAAGATTTTAAGACTAGCCATCTTAAAATATTTATCATGTAACCCTTTACTACTAAGAGTATGTTGACCACTGACTAAGGCTAATAGCATGAAAATACTGTTGTGGGACACATCAAAATAACAGCTGATAGAAAGCAGGACAAAAGAAGACTGGTATAGAATTCCAAGAAATGTCAACTCACTTTTACACCGATGAGATGGAATTTCCTTAACTGCCAGGCATCTAAAATGGTTATCCTCCCCAAGGTCAGCCCAAGTCATTTAGAGAAATTTGTCTGTGTACAGAGACTAGGCGCTCTAAAAAGAGTGGAATGCCTGCCCCTGGTGGCCAGCCAAGGGTACTAGAAATGTTCTTAATTGTTTACTTGCATTTTTCTTCTTCCAATTTGAACTGAAAACCGTCTTCCAATTCTACCTCCTATTCTTCCTCTTAATTCCTCCTTCATGCTTCTGAACACTACTTCCTTAGGTTCTTTTTTTTTTTTTTAATTTTTATTTATTTAGATATATCTCTTTATCCCACTCCA
>NW_004524588.1:28051056-28056428 GCF_000260255.1 Octodon degus | reverse complement strand
TGCTGGGGGATTGAACCGCGGTCCCTGATGCTTTTGCTAAGCTTGTTCTAAGTAGGTGCTTTAGACCACTGAGCCA
Source organism: Octodon degus (assembly GCF_000260255.1). Lineage (NCBI taxonomy): Eukaryota > Metazoa > Chordata > Mammalia > Rodentia > Octodontidae > Octodon > Octodon degus. The sequence continues at coordinate 28,056,352 of NW_004524588.1, read as the reverse complement.
TCTCTCCAGCCCCTTCCTTAGGTTCTTAACATCTGTCATTGTGTTTCTCCACAGCCTTTCTCTAGCTTTTTTCTTAAGAATGGAACAATTTTTGGCTCAAATGAAATCTTACACCAAACTCCACAAAAAAGCTGTGCTACTCTCGCTCAAAATAGGAGCAGGTATCTTTACTTGGGATGTCTTACTGTTGCAGGCAGCTGAGTTAGATAGAAATATTACAGGCAGTCAGACAGGGCCAGGCCCTTGAAGGAAATACTATAGAAGTTCCCATATTTTGCAACTACGGGAGGGATGGATGCTCCCGCCGTGGGCCAGACATAAAGACCAAAGATCAAACAAATACCCACCTCCCTAAAGACTGGCATCCGAGAATGATCATCACCATGAGGGAAATCAAAGAATTGTTAATCTGACTACTACTGGACGGCTACCTGATAAAGTCCTGTCCTACATTCCTAACTGCTTGCTACGTGACTCGCTTCCCCATTAGGTCCTGGACTTAATCTTACCTGAGCAGTGGTGCTTGTAATCTCATTGGGTAACCATAGTTTTGTCACCCCACATCCACTTAAGCAAGTTCCTATGTTCTCTACCACCTTAGACCCGCCTCACCGCATGGTTTTACCCTATAAAAGTCCATGGAAGAGACAGCTTCCCAGGGGACTTGCTTGGGCCCCCCTCCTGTCCATCCCTCAGACAGGAGCTTTCTTTCTCTCAATAAATATATTCTGCTCATAACCTCCATTTGTTCCTAAAATTCATTCTTTGGTTTTAGAGAACACGAACTCATGTGGGTCAGGTTGGGAGATCATTTTTCTGTATGTCATTTGGAGGTTCCCTATATTGTTTGGAGGTCACCCACCTGAGATCAGTGTTTCTCCCTGTATCATTATGATGTGTCAAATTCAACATGTTCAAAACAGAACACATCATTTCTTTCTGCTTAAACAGGTCTATTCCAGTTTGCCTGTATTTGTATACAAAACCAGTTACCTACTTTTTTGCTGCTACAACCAAACCATCACTGTAGTCAATTCTACCTCCTTGATTGCTCTATTTGCACTTGTTCATTTCTCTCAATTCCAACTGCTATCATGCAAGTTAAGATTCTCTTAATTGCATGTGAAGATGATTGAAAATCTCTACCGCAGTTTTCCAGTCCACTTTCCATTTTTTGGCCATAGTAGTCTTTCTGAAATTTTATCAATCTCTTGCTGAAATCTAATGGCTACTCATAACTTTCAGAACAACATTCAAACTCCTGTAGCACTGGTTTATAAACTTTAAGTGCTGAGACTTGTGCTTGTCTCCCAATTTCATGTCTTAATCTGCCTATTTCCCCAAAGATAATGACTTAGATCTTCTTCACTTTCACTGTGTTAATGGGAGAGACTGGAGGTACTCAAAGTAGTTAGATAACACGCCAAAGACGACATAAGATCTACACACAGATTGTCTCAACAAATACCTAGGTGGGAGCCAAGAGGGAAAAACACCTTTGCAGATCGTGACATGTTAATCACCTTTGATGCTTCTGACACTTAATGAATACTAAGTGTGTAATGAAAAGTGAATACAATCATGCTAGTGCCTATTACTCAGCGCGTCTGATCTGAAGACTATCCATATAACCAGGAGACTTATGATGTCTGTCATAAAAATAATCAGACTTATAGATCCATAGGGTGTTGTCATATTCAGACAATGAAAACATTTCTACTACAAGGAGATAGTTCTTTTTTTTTTTTTTTTTTTTTTTTTGTGGCACTGGGGATTGAACTCAGGACCTTGCACTTGCCAGGCAAGCACTCATTCTACTGAGCTATCTCCCCAAACCAACAAGGAGATATTTCTTGAGTTAAAAAATGTGTGAAGACAGAGAAATGTAAATACTTAGCACTTTGATATTACCTTCCTGGCCTGCTCTTCAGCTCGTTCTTTTTTAATTTTTTCCAATTCTGCAAGAAGAGCTGCAGTATCATCATCATCACTCTCCTCTTCAAAGTCTTCATCTTCCTCCTAAAAAGGCATAATGATGACCCATGAGATTAATGAGAAAATATATATTTACTTTTCCCCATATTTAGGGAAATCTTCGGGACAGAAATAAATTTTCCTAGTGAAGAAATGTACCTAAATATCATGATTAAAATCAACAATCAATCAAAACATAAAGCCCCACAAAAATCTTCTGAATTGTTACTAATGTAAACATATTCTAAAATCAGAAAGTGAATAGCTGATGAAACGGTGTACACATGTAGTACATCACCCTGAGACTAAAAGTAATTCTATGTAGCTAACAGCAACTTCAATCTAGCAATCAGCGGTAACTAGACAATATGAAAAGGGTACTAAATAATTTCAAATGAGCAATCATTAAATTTCACTAAAACTCAGATTCCTTTTTTAATGAGTGCTAGTAACTCCATTAATTAGCTCTAGAATTGTTGACATATATGCAAAATTAGGTATTACCCTAGTTCTTTTCAGTTACATTAAAAACTCAAATTACAAACTATAAGGCCCCAATGAATTTTAATGTAAATTGATATTGTGAACCCTTAAACACCTGTTTGGCTTCTTTCCTTCCCTAAGCACAGTATCATTATGTGACTGCCCGTCAAAGGGAGCTTCAAATCTAATGAGGGAAGCCCCATGGGTATAAAGCCAGGGGTGCTGTCTACAGAACCCAGAGCCCAATTGTCGGCTGTCCTCTAGAGGAAACACGACAGCACAACCTGGAGGCCTCCATACAGGAGATTTTGGGGACAGCATGTCCTTTAATAGATTGCTTCCGTATTTGGCTCTCTAGAGATCAAAACCTGTTCTTGAAGTCCTCAATGAAAAATAACACTTTCTATTTTAAGATCAACTGTAAAGTGTAGGGCTGAGGTTGGATGTGTTTGAGTAATGCTATGTAAAAACAAACATGGGTCACGTCTAAAAATCAGAAGCATTAAGAAGTACTTTAGAAACACACGGTAAATCACCGTGTACAGAGAAAAGGAGAACATACGTCTGTCAAAGGGTCATCTGCATCAAGGTTGGCGGCAGGAATCTGGTCTAAGCGAGGCTTCTTGGACACCGAGGAGGAGGTTGTGTGTTCTGAAGCAAAACAAAAGTCCTTCAGCTCACCGAAACAACCGCTGCACTTCTTACCAAAACCCACATGAAACCAAATGGCAGTGTTACCAAAATGGGAACACCTGCCACATGGGACAACTATCAGCAAGAAAACTTATGAGATAAATATTTGGGACCGCGCTGTACCTCGGGTTGGACGATCTCTATTTTTTTCTCTCGCAGCAGCTCTCTCTCTCTCTTCCAATTCTCTCCTAAAGTCACGATTACGAACCTCTTCAGGGGCATCCTGAGTAGTCTGTCTACATTAGAAACAAACCAGGGCAAAAAATGTTACCCCCAGGAAAGAAAAAAAATTACATGGCTATAACAATGGAAAACAGTTCATGAATGCAACTTTGCCCAGAGCTTAAAACAAGAACGAGAACACATTTGTTGTGTTATTAATATTTCAAGAAGCCCAAACCGAATCTTTTATATTACTATAATATGGCTGGAAATGATTGAACTCATAAGCTTGTTGCAAAAATACTTTTATCTCATAGGGACTAGTGCTCATAATGCTAGTAATCTCTCTAAAGTAATACATTAATTACTGCTCTATTCACATATGGAAATCTCTGGTTAAGCAGAACGTATGGAAGCACTGTAAAAATCAAAGGCACTTGCATTCTATTCCTATCAAAATAGGTGATATAACTCAATCATGACCACATATCCTAATCATGCCATTTAACAGTTTGTCTTGTTTTGTGAGTAGGAAAGAATGAAAGTCATTATTACCTATATTTTATCTTTGTATGCGACGGAAGGTCCCTACTTGAATATTGTTTTGATAGTTGGCTCAAATCACCTTCTCCTTTTCCTCTTCCACCTCTTGCAGGTTCAAAGGTTGGCCTGGCTGCAGTTGTCATTTTTTATGCTTTGAAAAAAAAGTTATTTCCATTACATCCTCATTTTATACATTACTCATCAATATCTAGCCTTGTGAAAAACTCCCAAAATGCATTTCACAAAAGCTCTCAAAAAATCTTTTTTTTTTTTTTCTCCAAATGCCTTCAGGGCAGGTTTGGCTGGCTTGAGTTGTGGGGATCAAACCACTGCAACATGAGCCTGACTGCTTTGTTGAAGTAGCCACTTAAAGAACTGAGCTAAGGGGCAGGCCCCTTCAAAAAATCTTTTAATAAAACTCTCTAGAAAACAAAGTATGAGGCTCGACACATATATAAGGAGTAAGGCTTCTGTGGTCGCTCTTATTTAGAAAAAATATTCTCTCATAAAGACCTGTGCTTCTGCTCTACTTCTGGCTGAGTGGCCTTGGGCAAGTCCCCTATCATTTCTGTCACCTGTGGAATAGGGCTGGTGCTCACAAAGTCATGAAAGTCAGGAAGAACATAACTGCAGTTCCATCCCTGAGGCACAGGCCTGGTGTGTTGGCATCCAGAGGCCACAGTAACAAATCACAGCACACAAACTTAGCCAGCCAGCCACGGTGATGCATGTGTGCAATTCCAGCACTCTGGGAGGCTGAGGCAGGAGGATCACAAGCTTGGGCCCAGCCTGGGCAGCTTAAGGAGACCCTGACTCAAAGTAAAAAAATGAACTCAGTGCAAAGGACCTGTGTTCAACCTCCAGTACTGGGAAAAAGAAAAAGAAAGAAAACAAAACTAAGAGACATGGCATGTCAAAGACCACATAAAATACACAACTTCCATGACTTAAGTATTAAAACATCTCAACCTTACTCCATCCACCTCCCTAGGGTTTGCATTTCATCTAAATTCAACCAGAGCAAACAGGCTAAAAAAAGCAATTTAAAAATCACTGACATAGTTATTCAATTAACATGTAATTCTGTTTTGGAATCTTTTGATTCAATTTTTTCCTTAAACAGCTATCGTAAGTCAGACCATATGAGAGACTATACCTAACATACATAAACTTTTATTTCTACACACGTTTCTGTGCGCTCAGAAAGGACCCTCACCCGCAAAGGATCAACAACCTGCCTTGCGCGTGTGGCCACTGAAATTCTGTTAGTGTAGGAAAAACACCAGAATGGAATAGGTGTGAGAAATAGGGTTTTGCTTTCGCCTCTCTTTTGAACATAGTAACCAAAAAGGGTAACGGAGTGCGTACAGAGCGACTACCAGGGGATTCTCCCGCGGGGACGCGGCCGCCGCCCGCGAGCCCTCCCGCCGCCCGCGCCCCC
>NW_004524588.1:28049930-28050917 GCF_000260255.1 Octodon degus | reverse complement strand
GCCAAGCCCGCGACCCCGCCGCCCGCGCCCCGCCCGTCGCCGCAGGCAGCCCTCCCAAGCGGGCGGAGGCAGCCGGCCCGGCCCAGCAGGGCTGCGCCGGGCCTTGTCCGCGGGAGGCCTGAGAACCGCGGGAGGCCTGAGAACCGTGGTCGCGCCCGACCCCGCTCTGGGGAGCCGCCTCCCCTCGGGGATACCCCCCGCGCCCTTCCCAGCCTACCCTTGCGAGGAGGACACACCGCAATCCCGCCGCCGCTCGCTTGGGCTCAAAGGCCGACCGGCTGCGCGAACGAGCAGACCACCGCCATCGCGTCGCCGGAGTCCCAGCGTGCCCCGCGGCGCGGGCCGGGACCCGGAAGCGAAAGCCAGGCTCGCCATTCGCCGGCGGAGGCGGAGGCTGCGGCCAATCCGCAGAGGCCCTGGGGGAAGTCGCGTGACGACACCGGGGGGCGGGGCCGAGGCGGCCCAGGGGGCGGGCGTTTGAAATCGGTGCGGTGGAGTAGACCTAGGTGCTGTGCCGAACCGCGGAGAACCGATTCCTTAATGTCTCTCCGTCTTTTCCTCGCCCGACCCCCTCCCACACGCCTCCGTTCCGGGTCTGCGTGGAGGGCGAGCCCGGGCAGCCGACGCCGCGTCCCCGGCCGGGATTGCGCCCCGCGGTGGGAGCCCCGCGGCTCCTGCGCCGTCCCTTCTCCCGAGCCAGCCCCGGCCAGCCTAGGGAGTGGGCCGCGGAGAGCTAGTGTTGCGTGTAATTGGATATGAAGAAAGAACGCATGTGTTACGGGGGCAGCCGCGACCTTTGCAAAGGTACCATTCCTGCAAATGTAGGCTGCAGAGCGAGGGGTGCAGTCGCGTTGTTTGCAGTTGCTGTTTGCGTTAAGAAAGCGCTTAGCGCGGCCGGGCGGGGAGGCGTCAGTGTTGGCGTTTCCGACCTTGAACGTTTAGAACGGTGGGCCCAACGGCCGGCCGGAGCGCGGGGCGGAAGTAAGA
>NW_004524588.1:28016920-28047607 GCF_000260255.1 Octodon degus | reverse complement strand
CTCTGACGGCACCGCCAGTCAGTCTGTCTTATATAGACAACCTAAATGTAGTGCACTTGGTACTTCTGTCGCATGTCCTTGTTACTGTCTGAGACTACAGCGAGGCACTGAGAGGGATCCAGCCTGTGTGGGTCCTGAGTTACAGTTCCATCCTTTTCCCAGCTGTGTGACTAGGGGCGACTTGTTCTCTCTGCACCCACAGTTTCCTTATGTAAAAATGAGCTAATTCTAGACCCTACCTCATAATGTTATTGTAAGGATTAAGTAAATGAATACTGGCAAAGTGCTTAGAATTGTCTCAGCATCAGTATTTGGTAGATACGTTTTAGTTATCATTATTAATACTATTTTTATTATTATTGTCTATCTTCCTGTATTAGAACATAAGTTCCAGGAAAGCAGAGCCCTTGTCTGTTGTTCACTGGTGTGTCCTCTGCATGTAGAACAGTGCCTGGCACAAAATAGGTGCTGAGTAAGTATTTGTTGGACGAATAAACGAACGAGTGAATGAATGAATGAATGAGTGATGCACTATAAGTAGAAGACTGGGGTGACAGTGGCAAGATGGCGACACAGTTACAGACAATGAAACACAGTTTTATGTTCTAAAGGTCTTTATCAACCCTGTGAGTCACCCAAATTCATTTAACTACCCAATCTTTTGACTACCAACTATAATCAGATAAACTCAATAATTTAACACCAACATGCAATCAGTCAGTTCACAGAATTAAAAGTTTTTGACTAAAAGGTCTGAAAATAACAAAAAAATCTAAAATTTTTTTACTTAATTTTTTTTTTTTTTTTGCGGTACTGGGGATTGAACTCAGGACCTTGTGTTTACCAGGCAAGCGCTTCTTCTACTGAGCTATCTCCTCAGCCTTCTTACTCTTTTTTTTAGATAGGGTCTTGCTATGTTCAGGCTGGCTTGAGTGCACTGCGTCCCCCAGGTGGCTTGAACTTTGCCGTGTCTTTCTGTTTCAGCCTCCTGAGTCCTGGGATTACAGGCATGTTCTACCGTGCCTGACTACTTAAATGATCTGAAGTACTAATAAGAAAATGAAATAAAACCTTTGATTTAAGTGGTTTGAAAATATTTTTTAAAAGAAAGTAAATGTTGAAAAGCTTACTGAAAACTTTATAATTCATCCTATCATTTAACCTAGCTGGCAAAAATCAAAGAAGCTTTCATAAATTTTTGTATTGGTTTATTTTAAACCCATTATTGCAAAAATCTGGTTGACCCTTTAATTCAGCTTGCCAGTTCTCTTCTGTTCCCCTGGTTATCTTCCCCGTGCACTGCTGATGTCCACATTCCCCTCAACTGTAGTATCTCTTCTACCTCTTTCTCCTCTTTGAGCGAAGATACTTTGACTTCTCTCCAGTTTTGCAGTCAGGATAAGTGAATGCATGGATGGATGGATGGGTGAGTTTTATCAGGAAAGTGTTCTGATGTGCAAATTTATTGCCTTTGTTATATTTTAAAGGAGAAAATATTAACTTACATTCTGAAATCCTGATTTCAAATGAAGATATGGCAAGATCCAGAAAAATGGTTTCTATTTGGAAGACAGTTGCTAAATTAAAAAATCATGCAATGATCAGATTTTCAATATATTATCAAGATTTTAATTAAGTTACTCATACTGTAGTTACAGTTGCAACGCAGCCTCTCTCCATTTTCCCTAGCTGAACCACTTACCTCAATTCTAGTGAGCCTCCTTAATTACAAAGGTATCTATCCACAGAAGGTAATAATTTTACTTAAGAATGTTTGAGGTTTTTAATACAAAATAGGAAAAAAAACACTACAGCTCATGAATCATAAATCACATTTAAAAATAAAGTAATATTGGGGCCAGGGAGATGGCTCAGTAGAATAAGTGCTTGCCTGGCAGATGCAAGAGCCTGAGTTCAATCCCCGGTTCTGCCCCCCCAAAATAAAAGTAAAGTAATATAAATAATAGGATCTATATCGAAATTTTAACTTGAAAATGTATTTTCTAACACAGAGAGCTGGTATTTTAATCTATTTTAACAAATAATAAAAATAGAGAAAGTGACTTGTATCCTACCAGTAAAATCCCGATTTTACATGGAGACTCTGGGCCCCAGAGAGATAGCTTCTTGGAGCCTCTGTAGGATGCACCATTGGCTGGGTTACTGATAGGGTTATAGCCACCGCCTCTGTGTAACCTAATCACACAGCCGTGTCATGAGTAGGCCATTAGTACTAAGATGATTAGAAATAAACAGTAAAACAGTTAAACATCTCAAGTATGGAAAATGAAATGATAGTGTAAGACAGGCCAAGCAAAATATAAACAAAAACTTTAGCAACATTACCAGAACATTTCTTATATTGAATAAGATTAGGAAAAATAAAAGGTGCATCTTAATATATCACAAATACTTGCTAGAAGATATAATCATGAGCATGTATGCAGATAACCAATAGCTGGAAAAATATGTAGCAAAAAGAAATTAGAAAGCTGACCAATGTATGATTATGGTGAGAATTTTTTTTTAACAAATTCAGCTTGGGGGGGCCAGGTAAATGGCTTGGTAGAATAAGCGCTTGCCTGGCAAACACAAGGACAAGAGTTCAGAACCCCGGTTCCACCAAAAACAGAAAAAAACAAATTCAGCTTGGTAATGCCATTGCTATACTACATATATGTGTATATGTGTGTAGTTTGTATATGTGTTTATTGTATTTTTCTATGTATATGAAATCCTACAACCAAAATAGGAAAACTATTATTTTCAGTGACCTTTTAGTATTTACCAAAACTAATTAAGTATAAAGACCTAAAGTAAATTTCAGTAAATGCCTGTGTATATATTTCTAAATGATACTTACTCTTGCTAATTTTGAACCTTAGTTTTAAATATTCATATAGGAAAAAAATAAATAAATAAATAAATAAATATTCATATAGGACTGGGAATGTAGCTCAGTGGCATAAGCACCTGCCTGGCAAGTGCAAAGTCCTGAGTTTGATTCCTAGTACCAAATACATATATAAATATTCATATAAATGAATCATATATATTCTATTGTATTTTGCTTTTTTCCTCTGAATATGTTATGTGTATCTGTGGCAGGTTATTTAGAATTGCATTGTGTAAAAATTTGCACTATATTGTCCTATCTATTATATTTCCATTATGATGCTATTACAAATAATGCCACTATAACAATTCTTGGAAATATGTAAAGCTGTGTGTGTATGTGGTGCGTGTGTGTGTGTGTGTGTATGTATTTGGTATACATATAAATATATGAACATTGAAATATCTATCGTATACACCACACTTTGCCTGCCTTTTCATTTTCATCCTACCCGATGCTAGGTCCTGGTGCATCAGCAAAGGGCGTGGTGCTCTGTGCCTGCAGTCTCCGCTCTTGGGAGTCTCAGATAGGAAAGTCACTGCACGTTTGCGGGCAGCCCAGGCAGCATAGTAGATTCAAGGCCAGCTTGAACGACATACTAAGACCCAATCTCAAAAAGCCAAACATATCATTTAAGTTTTAATTTCCATTTCCTTCCTTGATTACTAATTCATATGCTATTATCTATTTGGATTTTTTTGTGAGATACTTTTCTATCAGATTTTCTTTATCTCAGTGGATTTCCATGAATTTGTTATACCTCGGATACAGATTCTCTAGTATTTGTATGACATTTATAATTACCTTGCTCTTGGCTTCTTGAGCTTTTGGAATATTTTCATAATGATTTTTATTTGTGTGTTAGTGATTGAACAGAGGCCAGGGGTGTGCTCGGCAGGAACTCCATCACTTGAGCTTTGTGCCCACGCTGATCCCGATTTCGATATGCAGAAGTCCTTCGTTTTTGGGTAGACTTGCACATCCTCTCCTTGTACTTACAGTGTTTCTTCTTTGCTCAGCCCTCTGCTTTGGGTTGTCACGCTTTTCTCAGTTCCATCTTTCCAAGCCTTCTTGGCCTTCCATAGCTCCCCCAGAAATTCTTCTATGCAGAGCTTCAAATCTGGGCTAAACAAGTCTTCTTACCTCATTCCTGTTTTATATGAATGTCTTTGCAATTAATGGTCTTTTGGGCTTAGGATAAAATTTAGGAGCCATTTTTCAAGTTCCACAAAAATACTTTTGGTATTTTAATTGGGATAATACTGGATTTATAGATTAAGAGAAATTGACATTTTTAACAACATTGAGTCTCCAAATGTACTAGAAGGTTATGTACTTTAGTATTTATTTAGGTCATCTTTAAATATTTTAAAGTATATTTAATGTCTTCATAGAAATATTGCAATTTTTTTTAGTTTTAGTATTTAGTGATACCATAAATGGCCTCTTTCTTAAATGTTGTATTGCTATCATATGTAAAAATGTACTTGATTTTTATATATAGCTATTTTAAATTCAGAGAACTTGCCAAACTATCCTATTAATTCAAATGGCGTATTCAGAGATTTTTTTTAAATTTTTGACATAAACAATCATATCTGCAAATAACAACATTGTTTTTATCTTTTCAGTCTTTTTTCCCCTTTCTCTCTCCTTTATTCCTTGCCTTATATCGGTTAGGATTTCAAGACATTGTTGAATAAAAATGCTGATTGCAGGCATTTCTTTTTCCTGAACTGCAAAGGACAACTTTTTAACTTTTTACTCTTAAGTGTAATTTTGCTGAAGGTTTTGGTAGATGTGCTCTATTATTATTAAAATTTTTTAGTTTGCTGAAAACAATGATGGATTTTATCAGATTCTTTTTTCTGCATCTGTGATTCCATCTTTATTATAATGTATATTATTACATTAATTTATCTTTTCTTGAAGTTTTAAAATTTGCAGCCAGCCTTTCGTTATTGGAACAAACCTACCTGGACCATGATGCATTCCTATATTTAGCTTGCTCAAATACTTTAGAATTTGTATATCTATATTTATAAGACATATTTACTTTTTTTCTCATAGTGTCCTTGTGGGGGATTTATACAATTTGTATTCTACTGTGAATTAGGAAGTATTCTTTCTTTTTCTGTTCTCTGTGGAAATTTGTTGTATCTACAGCTTTCTTGGGTGTTTCGTAAAATTTGCTATCTAACCATCTAAACCTAGAGTTTCATTTCTGGGAAGAGTTCAGTCTCCCTTTTGGTTATAGATATAAGTGACGTTCTATTTCGAGTCAGTTTTGCTATTATATTTTTCTAGGCATTTAATTTAATTCAACCCATATGCATTTACATGACATTGTTCGTACTATATTTTCTTTTTTTAATTTCTGCATCATCTATAGGGATTTCCCTTTCTTTCCTTACATTGGTTATTTATGTCTATTTTGTTTTCTACCATTTTACGAAGATTTTTCAATTTTATTATAATTAAAAAGAAATTTTTTGGGTATGTCTGTTCTGTGTTTTATATTGGTTTTGCATTTCATCAATTTGTGACCGTGTTTTCTTTTTTCTACTTTTTTTTCTGATTTCCTCAGATGGATGCTTAGTTCAATTTTCTAACTGTCTTCCTTAATTAATTTAAGGCTTTAAATTTCTCTTTTAATGTGTTCACTAGTATCGCATAAGATTTTAAATATACCGTTTTCACTCTCATTTAGATAAAGTATTTCCCAATTTGTTTTTTGTTTCATTTCATTAAACGTGTTTTTAATTTTTTTTTTTGTTTTTTTTTTTTTTGCGGAACCGGGGATTGAACTCAGGCCCTTGCGCTTGTCAGGCAAGCTCTTACTCTACTGAGCTAACTCCCTGGCCCCGTGTTTTTAATTTTGTTAGACTATGACTTACCTGTTTCATTACTTTTTTAACTTTATTGTGTGGTGGCCACTGCTTTTAACCCCTTCTCATTAAAACTCATTTCATACCAACAGTTTTATGGTTAATTTTTTTAAGTTTTTATAATACTTGAAATTATATTCTACATTTTGAGAGTACAGAACTTATTTTGCTTTTTTAACTATTTGATATATTAGTGTTCTGGTTTATGCCTATCATTTGTGGGTCAATTTTTCTCAAAAATGTCTCAGATTAGATGATAGTGATAAGATGTGTCCTATTACTACAGGTTAGAACCACTCATATTATAATCTAGAATAGTGTAAAATGCTTCCTAATTCAGCCAACATTTAATGTTTTACTAAAGATCATATCCAGTTATTTAGGACAGCCATTCCTTCCCAGTTCCAAAATAGAATAAGTATGATTTGTGTAAATAGAGGAGATACAAGTTGTGTTTTTTTCCTAGGAAAAATCTACATGGCAAACTATAGAATTGAAGGTTCAAACTAGTATTGAAGTATACATATGAAGAGTTGAATAAAGGGAGAAATACACCATTTAGTGAATGGGAGTGTTCAACAAGAGCTGTGGGAATCTTCATCAGATTTTTCTTTGCTTTCAATGCAATTCTAATTCAAGTCAAAAGATTTTTATAGAACTTGACAGATTTACTTTAAAATGAATGCTGGTTATAAATCTACCCAAACTGCCAAATTACATCTGAGAAAAAGATATAAAGACATGGAGCCTTCCAATGCCCCAAGTATCGCTGCTAAATATAAAATTATTAAATGAGTGTAGCACTGTCACCGAATATAAAAATTAATGATTGGGCCTGATGGAGAGTTCAGGAAGAGATCTCTTACAACTTGATGGGTGAGAGAGAGGAAGATTCCAACTCGGGAACATGAACAGCCAACTAGACTGCTGAAGCAAAGCCAACACCAAGAATATGGATCTTTGCCTACCAACAGCAACACAATGTTTTAAATGGGTGAAACCAAATAAAAGTAAAAAAGAAAATAAGTACAAAAAGGTAGGGTTTTTGTGACCTCAAAACAGTATGTTACTTGAATTGAACATAAAGAATTAATGATAATAAAAACATTTAAAAAATTTGATTACATTTAATTTTTTAAAAAATTTGTGACATAGTTTAAGTGGAGGGGGTGGAAGAAGGCCTTTGTGGTAAAAATAGACATAGGCTTAGTTTGCCAAACATTTAAAAAAATTTTAAATCAGAAAAAGTTGCAAAGTAGCCTTAACAGAAAATGATTACAAGATATAACTGGTGGGCTGGTGAGATGGCTCAGTGGTCTAAAGCACCTACTTAGAACAAGCTTAGCAAAGCACAGGGACCGCGGTTCAATCCCCCAGCACCACATGCCAGCCCGCCCCGCCCCCTGGTGGGCTGAGCTGGCCACACACACACACACACACACACACACAAATAAAATTTTTTTTTTTTTGAAAAAAAGATATAACTGGTGATTTGTAGATCTGAAACCTAGAAAAGGCCAATTAAAAAAAAAACAGTAAATAAGCCCCACTCCCATGATATTGAGATAAATTAATCAAATTACCAAACCCCAAAAGCTGCCTTTGAGTGTGCCTGCGCTTATGGAGAGACAGGAACTCTCTAATTCTTTTGGTGGTTTTTAGCAGCCAGTAGCTGGAGCGACAGCGTGGCTAGGAAAGCGCAGGATTTAATTTCCATGTTACTTGCCACATTATCTAATCTAGATAAATGGTAATAGTATGCATTAGAAGTAATGTAGCCACCAAAAGATATGAATTAATAAGATATTTTTGGAATATACATAAAATTATATATTCTAAGAATATATTGCATGTATTTATAATGAGAACATGTCTTATTTTTGTGTAATTAGGACAGGGTCTGCGGGGTCTAGAGGATCTTGCTACATAGATCGGACTTGTAGTGATCCACCTGTGTTCAGACTCCCAAGCGCTGGGATGACAGGCACACGCCACCGTGCCCAGTCTCAATGGGAGTCTCAGTGCGCCCTGGGGGTGGGGCTGGCCCAGCCTAGCCCCCAGGGATCAAACCCCTGCCTCTGTGCTCTGCCTAAGCCGGCACTTTAGTCCGCTGAGCTATCAGGCTGGCCCTATTAATGTTGAATTTTTTAATTATAGGAAATGATCACATTTTCATATTATAAAATCATTTATATAAAATGAAAATAGCAAATACACAACAGTACTCTTACTAAGGAACACACACACACACACACACACACACACACACAAATGAAAAGCTATCTAGAAATGGAAGCACACCAAATTCATGGTTGCAGTCACATATGGGGAGGGACATGGAGAAAGGGACTTGGGCTTTAAAATATAAATGGCCTTCTACTTCATTTGAAATATTTTCTTCTACTTAAAAGTACTTGAAGCAGAAACAAGACCCTTAAGGATGTTTCCCTCATTGCTTCTGTTCAGCAGGATACTGAAGGTTATAGCTAGAGGATTAACAAGGAAGACAGTGTATCCACATTGATAGGAAAGAAATAAACTATCTCTATTGACAGATGACCTGACTATGTGTAAAAACTAAGAAACTAAACTGCTAGAACCAAGAAAATTCACTGGAGAAAATTCATGTGGAGACAGAAGACCCCTTACAGCCAAAACAGTTTGAAAGAAAACCAATATGGACTTAAGCTTTTCCTATTTAAAAGCATGCCATGGAACCGTGGAGGTCACAGCACTTGTGCTGGGCAAGAGTAGGTGTGGACTCGAGGCAGCATAAGCTTGTGCATCCGTGAACTGATTTCGGCAAAGGTGTCAAGACAGTTTGGTAGGGGAAACACTTCTCCACACTTGTGCTCGAGCACCTGTGTGTCGACCTACAAAAGGATGAATTTGGATCCCTGCACAGAAATTAAGGCAAAAGTGATTATCGACTGGAATGTAAGCTAAAACTAAAATCTTCTGGAAAAGATAAAAAAAGTCCTCATGATCTTAAGTTCATCACTCATTTCTTAGAAACAACAGCAAAAGTGCAAACAACAGCAAAAATTGATAAGTTGACTATTCCACTTCAAAGTGTGTACTTCCAAAGGCATAGCCAAGAAAGTAAAAAGAAAACCCATAACTTGGGGAACGCATGTGCAAATCATTTGTCTGGTAAGGGACTTGTGACTAGCGTATATAAATACATGTAGCCTAGTAGTGTGAAGAAAAAAATAAGCAAATACTTGAATAGAAATTTTTGAAAAATGTGAATGGCCAATAATACATGAAAAGATGCTCAATATTATTAAGGAAATGTAAGACCACAATAATGACTACTTTGTACTCACTAGAATTGCTACAATAAAAAAAAAGTAACAAGTATTTGATGAGGATGTCAGAGAAATTGGAACTGCTATGTAGTGGGAATATAAGAGATTGCAGTTAATTTGAAAAATAGTGGAGCAGCTTCTCAGAGTGTTAAATACAGAGTTGTTATACACCTAACCATTCCTTTCCTAGGTGTTTACCCATAAGAAATATGTTTTGTGAATGCTCGATGACAGAATTACTCAAAGTAACCTAGAAATGGAAACACCCAAATGTCTAACAGAGAATGAATGAATATTATTTGGCAATTAAAAAAACCAAAATACTGACACATACTGCAACATAGGTGGACTTCAAAAAAATGCTGAAAGCAGCCATACATAAAATACCACATTGTATGATTCATCTTATATTAAATATTAAGAGTAGACAAACGGATAGAGGTGGAAAGTAGGTTGGCACTTGCTGGGCCGTGGGGTTGGACTGGGCTGTGACTGTATGCGGACCAGAGATCCTTTTCGGAGTGATGGAAGCATTCTAAGATTAGGTTGTGGCGATGCATGCACAGCTTTGTAAGTATCCTGAAAATCATTCAAGTGTTCACTTAAAATGGATGGATTTTGTGTTATGTAAATTATATCTCAATAAAGTTGTTAAAAAACGAAGCAAATATGAAATATAAAGGTCTCAATTCTCACTGGTTGGAATGAAGATTTTCATTTTAGGTTCTAATTTCTCCATCTTTAATATTTCTCTAGAACAAAATTCAAGGAATTTTTTTTTTCTCCGAATGCCTTCAGGGCAGGTTTGGCTGCTTGAGTTGTGGGGATTGAACCACAGCAACCTGAGCCTGACTGCTTTGTTGAAGCAGCCACTTAAAGAACTGAGCTAAGGGGCAGGCCCCCTAGAACAAAACTCAGACATCATAAGTTTATGGGCCCATGCTTTCAAATTAGATAAATATCTAACCTTAGTCTTAGATTCTTAGAGTTAGATGCTGACAGGTGTCTCTGTCCTCAAAGGAGATGACTAGATCCTTAGGGAGGCACTCTCTGTGAAGCTCACTGTTAATGCATGGGAAATCCAACTCTCTAGGTCCTGGCTCTTAAACACAAATGTAACTATAATTCTCCTGGAGAGAGAAGAAGGAAATCTACAACTCTGGGAAATATTTTCAGTTTTTAATGAAAAGGATAGAAAGAACAGGAATAATTGCTGGAATTGGAAAAAAAAAAAAAAAGACAGGAGATTTGGCATATATTTAACAGAAGAGTAAAATGTTAGAAAATAAAAGATATTTCAATGACCAGGCAAAAGGTTTGATGTTCAACTAGTTTTATGTCTGTATGTATAGCAAGAGAGGAAGGGATAGAACTGAAAGTGGGATGGGAAAGAATACATTTAAAATATAAACCAGTTTCACCACAGTAAAGCCATAGGCTTTATTGGAAGGCACAATAGTTGACAAGATTTACCATTTATTTTTAACGAAATCTTAGAAAATGAGGATCAAAGTAATATCCTGAAAGTGTTCAGAGAATTAAAATAGATGATATAAAAAAGATCGGAAAACAGATTGGTTTTGGATTTAAAGAAGACATTTGCAGATGTGCAAAATCTGGTAAACTGTTGTGATATTTGTGGTCACTATATATATATATATATATATATATATATTCATTTTTATGTTTGAGAATTATGATCCCTATCTCACCAAAGTTGAGGCCCGAGTTCAAGTTTTCCAGCATTTATTACTGAAAAGGAATAGCTATGTCTTACACATAGAAGGCTCTCCCAATCCGACACTTCCATAAAAGACCTCAGTTGATGAAATTCAGGGAAGTAGATTTTGCCAAGAATCTGCCTGTGGAAGAGGGTGGTGGGCTGAGCTTCCAGAGGCAGAAGTGGCATAGGTTTTAGTGGAAAATGCCTTTGGTGCTTCGATGAGAAGATACACATGAAATGCATCACACATTTTGTTAGGTAAGTTGTGTATGGTTCCTGACTGGTCTTCAAACCCTACTCTGGCCCTTTTGGAGATTCTGCGAGCTACTTAACTTTTGAATGAAGCTGTCAAAGATACTCCTAAAAAAGAGATAGTGCTGATGGCTATGCTTTGTCGACACAAGTGAGCAAACGGGAAGAGATTCAGATGGGAGAGGACCAAGGGACCTAACAAAGGAGGAAAAGTAATCCCCTGGATTATGATGGATGTAAATATGCTGGGATGCAGGCTGTGTGACAGTCTAAGGACTAACCACTCCAGGTTCAACCAAGCTCCAGGAAGAGTATTTCTGAGAAGAAAAACCTGCGTTAGTATTTGGCGTGCTTTGTGCATTTAGAAGATTGAAATTTCTGAGAATGAATATGTTTAAAACAAAACTGGTGAAAGAAGACAACTTTCAGCTGCAGGGTAATATTTATACATGAATGGCAGTGTAATCACCGTACTGCACTACAAGAACAAGCAGTGAATTCAGGCTTTTAACTAAAATTTTGATACAGCCATATGAGAAGTGCAGAGATAGTCTATGTTTATTGGGGTGAAAATAAAATCCCTATCTTTTGTAGTTTGGGTGGCCACAATGTCTAAAATTGAAGTCTGAAAACAAAGAACAAAACATGTGGTGATTATGAGGACTAGGAATGATGGAGGGGAAATGTGTTGGTCAGGGTCCTTTTAGGTGCGTACAATACAATTCCCTCCATTTAGTTGAAGCCAAGGGTATTGTTACAACTAGAATCTCTAGAAGGCCAAGAATCAGACTTATATATGCTATTCGAGGAATATATAGTTTCTCGACAATTTAAAGGCTATATTAGTAGTTGCTTCATCACCTATATATCTTTATGGCTTTTGTCTCTACTAGATACCACTATTCCTATCATAGTATCCATCCAACAGATAAAAGTAGAGGTGACTCAAATAAGTAATTCCACACTCAATTGATTGTTGAATTTATTACACCCAAGTTTTGGAATTTAAAGGCCGTATCCTAGCTTCACGGTTTATGCTGTCCATACTGACTGCTTCCTGCCGTGGGTTGTTCGACTCCATGGCTACACACCTAGATGTTCCTAAATAGCTGGCCACACTAAATGTCATTTGTAGGCACAAAAGATACAGCAGACATCATCCTTTTACCTTTTCTATGCTATGAAACTTAGCAAGAAAGGAATACTAAAGCTTGTGGAGGCAGAGACAGGCAGACGTCTTGGAGAAAGAAAAAAACATCTTGTGGGAGAAATTTATTGTTTCTGTAAGTGCCTAGTAGAGGTTCAAGCTGCCTGTCAGAGTCAAACATTCACCTCAACAATTTGTATTAAGTACCAAGTAAGTGGTCAAGGCAAATAGTACTGCTCCTAAGTACAGAAGATAGAACCCTCAGTAAAGTCAAGGGCTGGTAGAGAAGATTGCTGATGTAGCAAAGCCTCAGAGTGGTCTGGAAGGCAGGGGTTATAATTTAAAAGGAGTGAGGGAAGGCGTAGAATCAGGGCCAATGATCCATATTTGACTACAGTCAAGAGTCTGTATAAGGAAGTCTCAAGAGATACATTTAGGAAAACAGCAATAAAGATGGGAATCAGCAATCATGTTTTACTACTTCCCCCAAACCTCAAGAAGTAAACATTTTTACTGTTTTAAGAAGTAAACATTCAAAGATAAAAAGTGATAAAGGAGAAAAGGTAGTGGCAAAATTTGGAAGTTATAAAGCATAAGGAGGAGCATAAGCTGATTTATCAAACCTGGAAAGTTGATTCCTAGATTGGGAGAAACAAAAGCCAGGAAGCAGCACTTTTGTCTGTAGTGCTCAAAGGGGTTAGGAGTCATGGCATTGGGTGTTTCTGGAAGCGGCAGCTGAAATGAGGGTGGAGATGATTTGTTGAAAGCCTAAGAAATATGTGGAGCCCCAAGTCTCCCTTCTCCCGCAGAAAGCTAGTTAAAGTGCCACCATCTGACTGCCAAAAGATTTGAGCTTCATTTTCTGGTTAGTGGAATGGAAGTTTCTGGAGTGGGAGTTTCCAGGAACTATGGGAGTGTAGTCAGCATGGGAAAAATAAATTAAGTGAACTTTACAGTTTGGATACTGGAACTTTTAGGCCTTTCCCCCTTTCCTTTCAGTGGGGAATGGACCCACTGCCTACAGGGGAATGGTTGAAGCGTTTGACCAAGACCAGCCTGCGAGATACCAGAACTGAGGCATCCCCAGGAAAACAGCCAGATCCCTATGCAGGGAAACATCCTCAAACTCAGCCGATGTACCTTCAGCTTCCAATGAACTTTCATGCACTGTACTTCTATATGCAAACTGTACTGTATAAGCTGAGAACTATCAGACATTTGAGAAGAGTCTTAAATGTGAGACATAGCGACCCTCCCAGGAGCGGGGCAATATCAAAGAACCCAAACAGTGGGAGAAAGCCTCCCCAAAGCACTGATATTTTAACATTTTTCAGAGAAAAAAAACACACCCATAAAACAAAAATAAGAAAATAAAGGAAATTTATAGACATACCAAAACAAGCCAAAACTCACCAAACAAAAATTAAGGGAACAAATGATCCAATGGAAATTTAAAATTTTACAAAAGAAATGAAAATGACGGAAGGAGTTTTTTAAAATGAAGATGAAATTTTTCAAAAGATTGGGAATTGAGAGAAAGAAAAAAATTTGAATTTTTTTCTCCAATCTATGAGCAGTCCAATGTCAAATTAATATGAGTTATGTATAGAAGAGAGCAAAGAAAATCAAGTAGCTCAAAAATGTATCCTTGAACACCTTGATTTTGAGATTAATAAAATTTAAGAGCATTGGAACAAAGAACTATTTACCTATAAAGAACTAGGAAACAGATTTTGTATAGCCTTATATCCATTCTTGTACCAATACTCACCAAGCAATTTTAGAGGTTAATAAGCTCACTAAAAATCAGCAAGTGAAACTGACATACAAAAAAGGAAAAATTCAATGTTTATGAGCCTCTATATGGAGAAGTATATTCAGAAACAAATTGAATATATATCGTAAGACTTTTTAAAGCAGTAAAATTAAATATAAAGTGACAAGTTGGTGAAATCTATTAACATTAATATGTAAACTGCATATAAGGTATATGGAAAAGTCATAAATAGATGAGAAAACACTAGCTACACTTTTTCATTCAGCAATTAAGTAGATTTTCCTTCTCTAAAATAAGGTTACTTGAAAAAAAAAAAAA
This sequence comes from Octodon degus, assembly GCF_000260255.1. Taxonomy (NCBI): domain Eukaryota; kingdom Metazoa; phylum Chordata; class Mammalia; order Rodentia; family Octodontidae; genus Octodon; species Octodon degus. The sequence continues at coordinate 28,033,295 of NW_004524588.1, read as the reverse complement.
CAAGGTTACTTGGGCATGTGCATTGATGCATGCCTGTAATCCAAGTGCACCAAGAGGCTAAAGTAGAAGACTACACGTTCCAGCCTAGCCTGGCCAAGCTAACTACTCGGGAAGACATTGTCTCAAACTGAAAATAAAGAAGGGGCTGGGGATGTAGCTCAGTGTGAGGGCCCTGTGTTTCACCCAAAGTATGGCAAATAAAACCAAGTTTGCTCAATATTGAGTATATAAAGTGATAGATTTGTTGGAAAGTGTAAGTGTATGTATTAAAGATACTAAAATATTTAATCTTAATAGCAAAGCAATTCTATGTGTAAGTATATAAGGAACATCATTCAATTAATCTTTCACTGCATATACTATCTTATTTATGTACTGAAATATGAGATAAGTGTTTAAGTGATTGGTAGTAATTATGGAAAAGTAAAAACAAAACTTTAATAATAAGGGAATCCCTTGCGTCCATAAAATGGATTTTTTCAGCTATCAAATATGGTTATAAGTTACTCTCAGTGAATGATAAATAGACTTATTTCTAGTACTGAGGATTGAACCCAGGACCTTTGCACTGAGCTACATCCCCAGAACTTTTCCAATTTTTTTGTGACAGGGTCTCATTAAGTCACTAAGTCGCAGGCCGGGGAGATGGCTCAGTAGAATAAGCGCTTCCCTGGCAAGTGCAAGGGTCTGAGTTCAATCCCCGGTTCCACAAAAAAAAAAGAAGTCACTAAGTTGCCCAGGCTGGGTGCAGATTTGAGATCCTCCTTCTTGGGCTCCCAGAGCACAGGTGTGCACCACCATAGCGGCATTTAGATACTGACTGTCAGAAGGAACAGTGACTCATGTCTGAGGCATTTTGCCAACAAGGCCCTGTTTGAAAGAATAGATTTGAAATACACCATGTGTGCAACCTAAAAGACAAAGAGACTTTCCTCTTACGCTTCATTATGGGTGGGGGCTGCAGTAACAGGGCTGTGAGACTTGCACAGTGTCACTCCTCGCTTGCCCCAGCTCACGCGCGTGCGCATACACACACACACACACACACACACACACACACACACACACACACACAGCTACCCTTCATTTTGGGTGTAGGCTGCAGTGAAGGGGCTATGAGACTTGCACAGTGTCATTCTTCACTTCTCCCAGCTCACACGCACGCGCGCGCACACACACACACACACAGCGCAGGAACATTTAGAAGGCACCATTTTTAAACTATGTGGAAGAAATTAGTACTCTGGTTCCAAGAAATCCTTCAAGTTTAAGGGACCAAATATGTATATAATTCTGATAGGAAGAAAATGCTTCTTCAGTTGTCAGAACTGTCAAGTTTTCTAAGATGATTGCGTGTTACCATGGCCACTATGGATAAGGTTAAAAAGGATGAGTATCTGAAGTGACAGAGCAATCATTTTCTACTGGTAGTTTGTGGTTTCACAGGGTAGATACAAGATGATAGTCTCACAATGAACACTTGAAACTTACAGAGAAAAGTGACACATTTGGTTGGACTAATGAATGCTCAACACAGTAACTAAACTGTATTGTCACTGTACTTGGAAGAGTCTGAGCAGTTTTGCTGTAGGCAGAGTTTTAGTTATAAAACCAGATTATTTCCTTTTGATGAGCAACATCTGGAGACTAAATAAAGGAATGTTGCTTCATTGTTAAAGTCCTTACAAATATAAAGAGGAGATAATGGAGTTTATAAAACAATTAGTACTCAATTTTAATTGCATATTCAATATGAAATGGGGGCTTATGCAGTATTAATGGTATTGTTTCTTGGAGGGAAGACCCTCAACATAGTATTTAAGTTTCTTATATTAAACACTCCTTCAGAATTTCCTCTTTTCAGTTTTTAGAGTTGTTTCAGATGAAAAAGGTTGATATGCAATTATATATCCCCAAAATTTTGATGATGTATTCCTACAAATTTTAACAAATCCGTTGTATTACAGTTTTTAACATTAAAAAGTATGCTAAAGGTCCAGCCAGATAGCTCAACGGACTAAAGCACCTGATTAGGCAGGCGCAGCGACCAGGGTTTGATCCCCGGCTTGCTGTGCTGGCCCTGCCCCCAGGGCACGCCGAGCATTTGAGACTGGGCATGGTGGTGTGTGCCTGTAATCCCAGTACTTGGAGGCTGAAAACAGGTGAATCACTACAAGTCCGATGTAGTAGTGAGACTCTGCAGACCCTGAAGACCCTGTACCAAAGACATAAAAAAATTATGCTGAAATAGGGAGACTACATTACACATTCGTGATCTTGGCACTGTAGATCCTTGAGCCGAGCTCAAATGGGAATGGCTGTGAGTAAGCGAAATAGGTAAGGGTTATTCCTCATTTTCTTGAATAGAAAGGATCAGGAGAGCACGAGAAACCTTGGGGTGCTACGTCCTTGGGGGGGTCTCACAATAGACCATCATGAAATCCTCCATCACTAAAAGGGACAGGTAATTGTCAGCAGTGACTAGGATAACTATTTCTATTGGCATGAAAGAAATTTAAGCAAAATACTAACTTCTGGAGAAAACCAAGCAACTGGTACTCAGCAGGTGGACTTTCAAGATGGAGAAACAAACCATAAGTACAAGAAACCTGCATTAGAGAAAGCAATAATAATCAATAGTACAGTAGTTACAAATGCCACGAACATAAGTAGGACACTTAGTGGAAAAAAGAAAGTTGAGGGGAGTGAGAACTGAGCTTCAGATAAGTCTGCATTTGGGTGACAGTAAGAGGAGGTGGAAAAGGGAGAAAGGGAAGGAGAATACTAGTGCCTGGAGGGCAGAGAGGAGCGATGTATCATGAACCAATGACATCAGAAGGTAAAGGGCAACTCCTGGCCCTGCGCTGGGTGGCGATTTGATGATCTGCTCAGAACAACGTAAGCAGTAAGGTGGAGGCAGAATCAGGGAGGAGGAGGGAGAAAGAGCTTCGTGAATGTAACCTGTGATGTTGTTGACATGCTTGGTAGTGAAAAGGTGAAAATAGAAAAAGGATAGAAGCTTAAATCAGGAAAAAAGACTGATGACTGATGATTTAATGAAGAGAAAAATTATAGTGGTTACTTAATTGACCATAATCCTGAAGTATGTGGAAAAGACTGATGGTAGGCCTTCAAGGAGGAGAGACCAGCCCTGGAAAGCAATGTGTCCTTTGCAGAAAGCAGGAAGAGAGGTGAGATGAAGTCAAGGAGGGAAGGCAGTGTGTTCTAGGTAGCCTCGCTTAGGCTTTTTTTCCTTTTAATACAGTTTGTCTCTTTGTTGTCTTTAGTGGTTTTTGCCAAAATTATATTTTAAACTAACATACAGAAGCCTGTGAGAATGACCATAGCTTGATGAATGATCACAAGAAGCTCTGAAAGTAGGCATGTGAGCAGCACCGGGTCAGAGCAGTCGCCGCACACGAGGCTCCTGCTCACAAGAGCCGTCTTTCCCAAGGTTACCACTGCTTTGACTTGAGTGTAGATTACTTTGTCTCCTCTTGGTCCTCATCTGAATGGGATCATGTAGTAGGTCTCTCTTAATCTTAACACTTTCATTCAATGAACTCTTTTAAACTATCAAATATGAAACTGTTCCTTTTTGTACCTTTTGTTTATCTTCATTGATATACAGCATTCTATTGTATGAATATACAGTATTATAATGTATCAATTGCAATGTTCATGACTACATTGTTTTACGGTATCTGGTTACCAGAACTAATCTTCTTCTTGTCCTTCTTCCCCCTCCCCTCCCACTCCTCTTCCCCTTCTCCCCCTTCTTCCTCTTCCTCTTCTTCCTCTTTCTCCTTCTCTTCCTCCTCCTCCTCCTCTTATTATTATTCCTCTTCCTCTTATTCTTCCTCTTCCTCTTCTTTTTGGTTCCAGGGACTGAACTCAGAACCTTGTACTTACCAGGCAGGTGCTCATGCCCCTAAGCTATCTCTCCAACCTAGAACTAATGTTAAAAGCATTCTTAGACGTGATTTCCAGTCCACAGCCTTGCATGTTTCATGCACATATAGAACAATTAAATCGTAGCACATAAACATGTTTAAGTTTACAAGATACTGTTCAAAAAGTTTCCAGAGTGATTTGTAGTGCTTTGTATTCTTGCTAGTAAGGTAAGAGAATTCCTAGTGTTTTGTTCTACACCCATATCACTTATATTTCTAATATAATTTTAGCTTTCTTTTAAATGAGAGTATCACATTATGGTGTTTAATTAATAGTTTCCCAATAACTTTTTCCAAACATTAATTTTCAACCTTTCTATATAATTTCAGATTTTGTTTTAGATGCTTCCATGAAGACGCACTCTGCTATATTTGAGTCATTCGCTCAGGTTTGGCAAATTCAATAGATCGCAAGAGGACAGAAACCAGATACCAGCTGAGGAAAATAATAGAGCTGCAGACTGAGTGGCCACCAGTAGGTGGGCCAAGCTGCTGCCTGCACAATACTCACCAATCAGAAAGTCTAAGAAAGATCATTATCTGACTTGAAAAAGTTGGCTGGTAGATCTTAACTGCCTCATATCTAAAGCAACTCAACAATTAAAAACAAGCATTTTCCTGCAGCCTCAAGTATCTAGAACATATCTAACAATACTAAGTGGTTGCTTTCTAGCAAATTGAACTATGAAGTCTAAGAACAGATATGCTAAGAATCCAGGTTGTAGCATAATGATATTTTATCCAACCAAAGATGAATTTAATGATTTTGATAAATACATTGCCTACATGGAATCCCAGGGTGCACACAGGGCTGGCCTGGCCAAGGTCATTCCCCCCAAGGAATGGAGAGCCAGAGAGTCCTATGACAGCATCGGTGGCCTCTTAATACCCGCCCCGCTGCAGCAGGTGGTCTCCGGGCAGGCAGGTGTGTTTACCCAGTACCATAGGAGGAAGAAACCCATGACCGTGCGGGAGTACCAGCACCTGGCAAACAGCAAAGAATATCAGGCTCCTCCACACCGCAATTTTGAAGATTTGGAGCGAAAGTACTGGAAGAATCGCCTCTATGATTCCCCACTTTATGGTGCTGACATCAGTGGCTCCTTGTTTGATGAAAGCACAAAGCAGTGGAACCTGGGGCGCCTGGGAACCATTCTGGATCTGTTGGAGCAGGAATGTGGAGTGGTCATTGAGGGAGTCAACACCCCGTACCTGTACTTTGGCATGTGGAAGACCACGTTTGCGTGGCACACGGAGGACATGGACCTCTACAGCATCAACTACCTGCACTTCGGGGAGCCCAAAACTTGGTATGCGGTGCCCCCAGAGCACGGCCAGCGCCTGGAGCGGCTCGCCAGGGAGCTTTTCCCGGGCAGCTCCCGGGTCTGTGGGGCATTCCTGAGGCACAAGGTGGCTCTCATCTCACCCACAGTGCTGAGGGACAATGGGATCCCCTTCAGCTGCATGACTCAGGAGGCTGGGGAGTTTATGGTGACGTTTCCCTATGGCTACCATGCTGGCTTCAACCATGGCTTCAACTGCGCAGAGGCCATCAATTTTGCCACCCCACGGTGGATCGATTATGGCAAAGTGGCTTCTCAGTGCAGCTGCGGGGAGGCAAGGGTCAGCTTTTCCATGGATGCTTTTGTGCGTATCCTGCAACCTGAGCGCTATGAGCTGTGGAAACGGGGGCAGGACCGGGCAGTAGTGGACCACAGGAGATTCACAACTCTCCAGAAGCAGGAGCTGACCTCCTGGAAGGAAGTCCATGCAGTGAGGAGCTCTTCACTGGGCTTGAAGCACTTCAGACTTAGTCAGACTCAGCAACCCCCTCTGCCTGTGGCCTCCTTCAGTGGGACTGGTTACAGGAAGAATGTACGGCGTCGTTGTGCATCTGGGCGACCGCCAGCCAGAGGTCCTGCTGCTGGGTCGAAGCCCACAGCCCATAGCTCCCAGGAGTTCAGCGCAGCCTCACGGCCCTCCCATGGTCCATCTGTCCCGGAGAGACACTTGTTAGCTGGCAGACTTCGTCGTGGCCGTCCTCCCCGGGAACTAGGGGTTCAGGGGCCAAGCCACCAGGCCCTAGCCAAAAGACGCAGGTCAGTGGGCGTGGAGCACTCAGCTCGAGATTCAGATCTTCAGTTCCAACCTGTACATTGAGGGTTTTTTATTATTTTTTAAATTCATGTATTTGGTACAGGGTCTCACTAAGCAGCTCGGACTCATAGTGATGCTCCTGTTTTCAGTCTCCCCAGCGCTGGGATTACAGGCGTGCGCCACCACGCCAGGTCTCAGTGGTTGGCTCAGCGCACCTGGGGGCGGGCCGGCATGGCATGTGGTGCCGGGGATAGAACTCGGGTCCCTGCGCGCGCCTAAGAAGGCGCTTAGTCCACTGAGCTAACTCGCCCACCTGTGCATTGAGCTTTGATGGCCAGGCCTGCACCCAAGAGCCCTGGGCTGCAACATCGTGCTACCAAATGTCGCTTGACCTCTGACCCCTAAACTCGGGCTGTTTTTATAGCCCGCTGCTCTGTGTCTGTAAGCCCAGCCCTGTTGTTGACAACTCACTGAACTCTGAGCCACTTTGTAGGACGTCACTCATGCTTGCACTTCTCCAGCACTGCCTCCTGGGGCTGGTGAGTTCGTGCCAGTTGCTAAAGTCACCATATCTGTCCTTCCTCCAGGACCTCAGGCTGTTTTTCAGCTCTGATAACATCCGCATCACAGCTGAAGGTTCATCCACTGGACACCGTGTCTCATAACTAGGTTCCACTGAGATGACTGGAGCCCCACCCTCTGGCCGTCTGTGTGGGGTGCTGTACTTCCAGGGCTTCGGCTCTCCATTACTTCCCTCCCTCTTCTCTCGCCCCTTTCTTATTTCTTGCAAACTGAGGCACTTTTGACCAATTAGTTTAATAGAGCCACAAAAAGGGATTACCTTTGTAAGTTATTGATGTATTTAAAATGTGTTGTTACCAAGTATTTGTTCACAAATATATTAAAAGTAATGTAATTAAAATGTCGATTTTACTTTATTTCTAATATTTCAAATAGGCAGGAGCAGAGGTTATTTTATATATCTTCTTGTTTCAAAAACACTTAAATTTGGGGAATGCATGTTGGCTTCTGGCTAACTCACTGGCTTGGGGCATTAGATTTTTGCAACTTTACTTTGAGGGTAAAACGGGCGATCCACCTGTCGGCAATAGGAACTAAGTGGCAGGGAGAAAAAATCAGGTATAGAGCAATTGCATTACCTGAGTATCTCCAAGACACTACTGACTTTTGAAATCCATAGATATATTTTACATTCAGTCATTCGTTTATTGGGCTAGGTTCAATCAATAAGCCGCACATCAAAGAACAAGACAGCTTCAGTTAGTAATGTGTACTATGAAGGAACTGAAGTAAAATTGGAAAATTCGCAGCAAAAAAGGAAGGTGCTGGCTGGCTGCTCAGGGACGGTTTCACAGCGCAGGACGCCTTTCTGAGGACTGAGTGGCCGAAGGGAGGGGCCGAAGCAGTGCTTTCCAATCGCAGGGACCTAAGAGAATGCCTCACACGGAGCTTGGTGATTCTGATTTTGCGGAAACAGCAAGAAAGTTCATTTGCATCTGGGGCCTAGAGAGGAAGCAGCAAGGAGGGTAGAGCATGCGGGCCTGGTATCTCCAGGTCGCTGCTTGAATTGCTCTTGCCACAAAAGAGCAGCAGCAGATACAGTGCTGTGTGTGTTGTATGGAAAATGGGCAGGCAGGAGCGATGTCTAGCCCATCTGTATGAAACACATGACTGACAGTTACTTAGAAGAAATACTCAATGTTGAAATAAAGCAGGAAATTTATGAATATATTTTTAAAACAATCGTTTGTATACAGAAAAGTATTTCTGAAAAGCAAGCTACTCCTTGATACAAACCACTCTTCCTTTCTCCCACCAACAGAATTTCAGTGAGGCTCTGGAATTGGAAGCACCAGGCAAAACTGAAAACAGGCATATATATATATATGAATAATCTGAATCTTACATAGATCTTGTGTGAACTATCTGAAATGCAACAATGCAAAGCAAGTCATTAAGTGCAACAATCGCTTCTACCCTTCATTGTTGCTGTTTTATACAACATTGTTATTGACAAAAAACCGGATACCATGCTTGGTTGGAAAATGTCATTTCTTTACAAAAACAACACAGAGTGATTTCTGCTTTGACTGCATGTCAGTTTACAACAGGTATTTTCAGTTTTTCATTGGAAGCTCATGGAACTGAAAGTTTTAGCTGTCCAAATTCGTTCAACTGCCTCAGAAGTAAACAAAATGACAGTCTCAATATTGCAAACTTTGGAGGATTGAGAGAGTAGACCATAGTTCATTCTTTAGTAAATTCAGCTGGAAAGTGTTGCTTTAAGGGAAAAAATTTACTTGGGTCCCAGAGAAATAGTTAAGAACTAGCTAATTATGTGAAATCTAAAAGTGTAAAAACTGAATTCTATTACATTATAGACATTTTGTTCATAGCCTAGATTAAAGACAATTGATTTGCTGAATGGTAGTGAAGAATATCCTAACCTAAAAGGCTCTACTTATCCCAAATGTATGAGACCAAAGAAAATCATACAACAGTATTTCCAGGTTAAATTTTAAAAGATGGCTGACATCAGTACTTACACGTCAAACACATAATTAAATGCCGTATAGAACAAGTTCGTACATTATGACCTCTACGGCTCTCACGTACCAGAGGATTTCTCTTTCCCAAGTATTTATGGTAACATTTCTGGTAGTGCTATAGCAAATGTGCTTATTGAATTGAGTCACCCACAGAGGCCAGCTACGGAGACAAGATTATTCGCCAGTGGTCAGGGCCTAGCACATGACTGAGCATTAACCCTGAAGGGCAGGAGGTAGGAACAATTACACTGTTTCAGTTGTGGTCTAGTTCTGGGTCTGGAGGAGGTGACTAGGTTTTTTTAATGATATAATTTAGTGATGCTGCAGAAATACTACAAAGCATGGGCTTAGCTTGTGACAAAGGAACCAAGACGTTTGACATTTTATATAGAGAACAAGTGGTCTCATGACAAAGCATGGGGTGCTGTTGGGTTAGGCAATTATGACAACATTTACAAGAAACAAACTTAAGGAAGCAGAAACTTAGTGCCTGAGTACAACATGGTATCAGTTTGCTTCCCTTTCCCACTTCATTCCACCCTCAAGGACACTTTTCCTGTTTAGTAAAGCAGGCGAAGTTGCCCTAAAGCATCTGTTGACAGAGGTTGGTGCTCAGGCTTTTCTACTAACACCAGAAGTTGTGCCTGGTCCCGTCCAGCTGGGACTCTCCCTGTCACCCATTGGCCCAGGCAAGGCCCAATCACATGTAAGGCTGTACAGATCGCCAAAGGCCCAGGCAGGCTTGATTGTCCATCCGGGCATACCACCCTTGGGAATTTAGGTGGTCTGTCCTCTTGCTGAGCACTCATGAGCTCGGCCAGAGTCTCTCTGATGATTCTTGCATTACTGGCATCAGTGCAGGCACGTAGGTCCTTTATCACAAAATGTTCCGAGGACTCAGGCAGGAGCCAGTCTCTTCTGGCAGCACCTGACACCTGTTTTTATCAGTGGCTCCCGCTGACTTAGCCCACTTTAACTCAGTCTCCGAATAGAAAGGTCTTTATAGATGGGGTGTCACAAGTACTTTCTTGGGGACAGAGGTCTCCAGATTGGCCAAATGCTTTGTTGCTAAGTTCACAGAGCAGTTGCCTCAGGCCTCTAACGAATCCCCACCTCTGGTGGCTGGGCAGTGTTTGAAGGCCACCCCGTTTGGCATCCAAACTGTTCGTAATAACCCCAATATTTTTTGATTTTTTGATGTCTTTTTCCCCCTGATGGGCTCAGGCCCATTTGGAAACCTGCTGACTCATCATGGCATCTCTCCAGGATGGTGAATAGCCTAAAACAACCAGCTCTCCTTCTTCTTCCTCCTCCCAGCCCTTCTGCCATCCTTTCCCGCGCATGCCCAGAGGTTTCCAGTGAGCCATAACGTTATCACCCTGTCTCCCAAAGTCCCTGCCCAATCCAAAAACAATGAAAGCAGCTGCCTTCCTTTGCCTAGCTCCGAGGATTCTCCCATCACTCTCTGAGGTCCTCCCATGCCCACAGTAAAAGCCTCTTTTATCTTTTCTGTCCTTTATTTGCTCCCCAAAAACCTAACATCCCACCATAGTCAGTAGCCCTCCTTTTTACAAATAGCCCTGTGCACATCAAAAGTGGCAAAAGCATACCAAGAGTCAGTATGTAGTGGCCAGATTATAGTCCATGGGAGAATGTATTATAGGAATAGCAGAGTCTTTATTAATTTTCCAGCATCCAGTACACACTCTCCAAATTGGGAGCATGTTAGGCACATTTCTTTGTTCCCCTTTCTTTAGATAGGTTACCCGGTTGCCATGGTGACAGCACTGGCCCACCTGTGTGATCATGGAGCAAGGTCACTGCTTGGGCATTGAGATTTACAGCTGCATATGGTCTGACTCTACTTCCTTTAATTGGTCCTGCTTCCTCCCTTGTCTCATGTCTGTGAAGTTTTAACAAAGCAGGGGAAGGAGTGAAGGATGGGGCAATTTAGATAGGGCCAGAAAGGGGTGACCCGGCCCAGGTGTCCCTGATTTCTCAAACACTTCAAGTGGGGGTCAAACTGAGTTGATTTCTACCTTAGTCTCTCCTACTTCTAGGGTGAGTTGGACACTATGCTAGAACTCCTTTGGCTTAGAAAACCATCTCCTGCAAGTATATATATTGACTCACTTGTTCTTTTCTAGTCCCAGGGCCCAAGTGAGGGCCACAACCTGGCTTTTGTGCCTATGCCCCAGGGGAGGTGTTTTTGATCAAGCAGCTTGATCAGCCATGACAGTGGCTGCTTGCAGCCTGTGGATCCCATTTATTAGCACACTGCTGTCATCTGAAAACATGGTCAAGTCAGAGGCCTGGAGGGGTGAATCTTGGAGGTCTGGTCATGTCCAGGTGACATTGATTGACTTAATGTAGTCATGTTTGGGTGGCTCTACAGTTCTGAACAGCACTAAGCCTGCATGGTGGTTATGGTGAAACTGGGATCCCCAAGAAAGGCCTCCTGATACTGGTCCACTTGGGTTCCTGATAGCCATTTACTGTGGGGACCCCTAATTAGGATTTTTAACTTCATGGGGCGTAAATACCTTTAAAGTGTGTCCCAAGGTCAGCTTGTCAGCCTCTTGTACCAGGATGGTGGTGGTGACCGTGGCACATAGGCAAGGAGTCCAACCTGCTTCCATGGGGTCTAGGACAGGTATGGACAGGCATGTCACAGGGTGATGCCGAGGTTTCAGAATCCGGGTCTGGATGCCCAGTGCCATACCCTACTGTTCATGTACAAATGATTGAAAAGGCTTGGTGACATCCAGGAGAGCCAAGGTGGGGTACTCAAAAGTGTTGAAGGCTAGAGGGTACTCAGGGCTCCACTCTAATGGAGGACCATTCTTACCTTTAAGCACCTCACAAGGACTTAGCAATGACTGTGAAGTTAGAGATCCAGAGATGGCAGTACCCTAAAGTTCGCAGAAACTCCCCAAGTGTTTGTTTTTTTGTTTTTTTGCTTGGCTCCTTAAGATTTCGGGGAGCCTGAGTTTGGGCTGCTGAGTGTATTTAAACCCAAGAATTTGACTGACTGTACACAACTTTGGGATTTTCTCCTGAACACTCGACACCTTTTGTCTTGGAGTAGGCCCAACAACTGTTTTATTCCTGAGTGGCATGCCTCTCTGGTCTTGGCAACTAGAATCAAGTCGTCAACATACTGGAGTACAGAGACATGCGGGTTTTCTTGCCTAAAGGCACCAAATCCTTGGACTAGTTTTTAAAACTCAACTGACTCACTAACAAATATTTTTACTTCAGTAGATAAATCATACTTCTTGAATCTTTGATTATTTTAACTTTTTGGGTCAACTTAACTTTTGCACAGTGAAATTTGCCTGAAGAAAGTTGCTTAAAACTTTTTGTTCTATAAACAAGGTGCTTTGTAACTGAAGATTATAAAAAATTTATATAGGAAAATGTAAATGTTTACAATTAAAAGGATTTTCTCATAAACATGGTCTGGTTTTCCCACATTATTGTTTTAGTTTTCTCATCTATGAAAAACACTGTCAATCGCCTCCCCTTTTCTTAGCCCTTGAAGACATGCCAGGTACTTGGGGAGGCCTACTGATGGCCTTTATGATGGCAAAGAAAACATTTTTGATACACTATATTTTACAGGATCAATTCTCAGTATAGGCAATTATACTAACTCTGACGTGGGCCAAATTCTCAGGAACAATAAGCACACATTAGTAGCCACAGACACACCTTTGTCTTAGCTGCACATGCAAGACCAGAGCTTATCTGCACAAGACGACAGAACCAAGAAAGCTGAGACGCGATGTGTACTAAGCTCAGTGACACTGCAGTGCTCCCGGCTCAGGTCTTCTCCAGAGAGGGGCTCAGGGGCATCTCACACTGGAGTGAGCGACAACCTTTGTACGTTTGATTGTAAAACTTTTGAGTAGGTTTTGTGTGTGTCATTACTCATGTAAATGGTATCAGCTATCAGAACCAAAAACATCAGGGCTTGAGTACCTTTTAAAAGCGCTGAAAGAGATATAAATCATTATAGACTACGTCTGTCTCTCTTCACCAGCTGCTGACACCTGGCGTAAAGGAAGGAGGGACGCAGGACCTGCACACATGGAGTCCCCAAAGGTACAGTCTGGCCTTGCCTCTGGCCCTGCCTCTTGCCAAGCTCAGCATGTCACCAGACAGGGCAGTGCGGCAGCAAACGGCAGGGCATGGCAAGGGGATCTTCTTCCTCTTCCCAGTCAAGGCTTTTCAGAGCGCTCTTTTTCCTTTAAAAGGAGACGTGCTCAGGGGACTCACATGTACGCACCTGGACCCAGGGGGGAAGCGCTCAGACGACACACAACCAAGAATTAATATAAGGAAACTGGTTGGAGGGCCAGGCTTGCCCGTGACTGTGACTGCATTCCAAACTCTTTTAGTTGGGGGGGGGGGCTAGCATCCCTTTGGCTGTCATCCAGGACCAAAAGAGAACCATTGTAGTTTATACAGTGTTCACAGCCTCCCTGGTCTCATTTTGTTCAGGTCTTATCATGTGCTCTCAACAGTGTGCTTAGAGGGGCTGGCCCCCACACTGGCCATATGAAGGGGATTGCAGGTCAAGTATCTACCTCAGTCCCTTCCAAGCCCACCACCCCACTGGAAGTCCACACTCAAGTGCCAGACTCAGCAGATTAGAAACAGCTGCAGTGCCAGAGACAGCTGTGGCCAACTGATTTTTATCAGAATCTTGGGTCGAGTTGATCTTGAAGAAACGTCCAAGCAAGTCACGTAGGAGTCTGATGCCCATGATCATGAAGACCACAAGGGTGGAGGTGACAGACACCTGAAATCACATGCATGTGGGGAGTGGGGACAACCAAATGACCATATACAAAATAAAACTCAGACAAACATGAAAAATGAGTATTTCCAGTTCCAGGAAAACAAAATTGACCACTTAAAAAAACAAAAACAGGCCTTTGAAGTCCCTGATGGGGCTCCTATGGCCTCACAGACACTAACCCAGATGAGTCAGAACAAATGACAAATGAGGTCAGTCGGAGTCAGGCCTACAAACTTGGAAACTCCAAAATCTGGGCAAAGAAGGTCCCTGCGCCAGATGAGAGCAAGCCCAAGTATAGTCAGGCAGCTCGATTGTCTTGCTCTGTGGCATGCAATCCCTCTTCCTAACCTGCAGTCAGGGCAACTGGCTGAACTCAGATAAGGCACCGGTGGCCTCCCAAGTCACAGACTCCGGGCTCTGGTTGGTGCCTCTGTAGAGGAATGCTCCTCAGGGGTCTCCCTGGGGCCTCCAAATATTGTAGTAAATGTGCTTATCTAATTGAATCACCTGCAGAGGCCAGACGCACAGACACGCAGGTTTATCTGCTGGTGGTTGGGGCCCAACCCGCGAGTGAGCACTGACCCCGAAGGGCGGGCGGGGAGAATACTTATACAGTTCTAGTTTTGGGTCTGGTTTTGGGCCAGGGGGTGATCTGGGTTTGTTTGTTTTGGTGGAACTGGGGCTTGAACTCAGACCCTTGTGCTTGCCAAGCAAGCGCTTATTCTACTGAGCTATCTCCCTGGCCCCGTGATTTGGCTTTTTATGATATGATTTAGTGCAGCTACAGAAATACTCCTACAAAGCATGGGCTTGGCTTGTGACAAAGGAACAAAGATGTTTGACATTTTACATAGTAAAAAAGTAGTCTTATGACAAAGCATGAGGTAGTATTGGGCTAGGTAAGTATGGCAACATTTATTTCCTGTATTTTAAGGAAGGGTCTACAGGGTGTTCAGGGTCTCATTACTAGATCGGACTTGTATTGATCCACCTGTTGACAGCCTCCCAAGAGCTGGAATTATAGGTGAGCACTACCATGCCCAGCCTTAACTGGCATCTCAGTGCACCCCAGGGGCAGGGCCAGCATGGCAGGCCCAGGGGTGGGGATCGAACTCCTAGTCCCTGCGCCTGTTTGCAGGCGCTTTAATCTGCTGAGCTTTTGGCCGGTGCTTATGACATTTATAAGGAACATAAGGAAGCATAATTCAAGCTCTGTGGTGGTGCCTGAGTACAAAAGCATCAGTTTGGGTTTTTTCCCACTTTAGTGGAAGCCATAATGTCTGACAAAATCCAATTTCTCTTGTGTCTTAAATATAATTTAAAGAAACTTCAGAGATAATTGAAACAGAATTTAGGTCTCCTAGTGACTGACAGAGCCAATTTAGGGGACTGAAATGTGTCCACCTCTTTTTTATTCTTTTTTTTTTCAGACCGAGAAATGTTTTATTTTTAAGAGGAAACAAACAGCATTAACACACATCCAAATGCCAGCACAAGGGTTCACTGGGTTTTGCAAGAGAACACGGCCCTCGGGCAGCAGTGAGCAGGGGAACCACTGACAGAGGACCGCAGCTGGTGCTGACCCCACCAGACCCCGGAACGACAGGCAGGGGACCCTGAGACCCCTCCCCCTACTCCGATGTGCTCTCATTCTGCTGTCAAGAATCACCGGATCATTTTACAAAGAACTTTTTTATATCGAAAAACACTTTCAGAAGTCCAAATCAGATTCAAGGCCACGGCTGATGTTCTACAGGGCAATGGGGAGCTGGAATTCAGAGGACAGCGGGCACTCTCTAGTCACATGCGCTTGCAGCAGGAGACATGGCACGGGTCTCAGCAGAGGCTGGGCTTTTTCATGATGCGCAGGAACTCCTGCTCTTGACCTCGCCGTCTCCATCTCGGTCGGTCAGCTTCATCAGTGAGCTCCCGCAGCTCCTCATCGGTCAGGTTCTCGCCCAGCTCCTTGGCCACAGCTTCACATTTCTGAACGATATGGTCCCGGTCTCATCATCATCGAAGAGCTCGAAAGCTTTCAGGATTTCTTCCTTGGTATCTTTCTCAGACATTTTCTGAGTCATCACGGTCAGAAAGTCGCCGAAGTTCGTTTTGCCTGTCCCCTCCTTGTCAATTTCGCTGATCATTTTCTGGATTTCTTCTTTCCTGGGCTCAAAGCCCAGCGCTCTCATTGCCACCTTTAGTTCCTTTACATCGATGGTCCCAGTCCCATCTGCATCAAAGAGATCAAAAGCTTCCCGGATTTCCTGCTTCTGCTCTTCAGTCAGCTCTGGCTTGGGACTCATCCTTTTTCTGGGAGCACTTGACGCCATGTTTGCCTTTTTAAATTGGAGGCCACCGCAGCCGGACTCCAGGGCCGTTGTATTGTCTTCTTTTTTAAATTTAGTACAGGGTCTCCAGGATTTCACTACACAGATTGGACTCATGTGATTCTATTTTTAGCCTCCTAAAAGCTGGGATTACAGGTGCTAGTGCCACCACGCCCAGTCTCAATCACCCTATCAGTGTGCCCGGGGGCTGGGGCCAGCTTGGCATGTTGGGGATTGAACCCTGGTCCCCACACCTGCCTAAGCAGGTGTTTTAGTCCACTGAGCTACTTATAGTCTTTTTGACACATGATTTCAGTACACATTTCAGGCTGGCCTTGAGTTCAGTTTGTAGCCCTGCCTGGCTTCAAACTCACTCAGCCTGCAGAGTGCTGGGACTGCAGGCATGCCCCACCATGCTCAGCTTCAAAATGTTTGTTATTAAAAAAAGCACCCTCCCCGCCCCCTGGTGGGCTGAGCTGGCCACACACACAAAAATAAATAAATAAAATTTAAAAAAAAAAAAACAGTATTTGGGGCTGGAGAGATGGCTCAGTGGTCTAAAGCATCTACTTGGAACAAGCTTGGCAAAGCACAGGGACCACGGTTCAATCCCCCAGCACC
>NW_004524588.1:28013916-28016820 GCF_000260255.1 Octodon degus | reverse complement strand
AAAATAAAAAAATAAATAAAAAATAAATAAAAAAAGCACCCAGAAAAAAGGGAGAAGGAGAAAAAAATGAGGGCATTAACAAAAACCTTTGATTTTGGGGCCGGGGAGATGGCTCAGTGGAATAAGCGCTTCCATGCTAAGCGCAAGGGCCTGAGTTCAATCCCCGGTTCCGAAAAAAAAAAGAATACCACACTCAAAAAAAGCACCCAGATATAGAACATCTGTACAAAGAAAAATGTAAGAATCCTGGATAATCGTATTTGATTACATCACATAATTTAGAACCAAAATCACTGGCTCTAAATTTTCTCGTTTACCAATTCCTTTGACACTACTGCTCAACTGTTCATACTTGACTCAGCTGCATTTACAGTATGCCACTGGTTCACTTTCAATGCAGCACCAATTTTCCTTAAATCCAAGGACTCTATTTTCAGGAGCTATTATTTTTGTAAGGATTTACAGAGCAAGTGATTGAACTACACTTTCTCTACATTTTATTCACTGGTTATACCATTACAGGAGGCTACTGTCTAACACAAGAAGTGGCCTTCCACACTCTCCACTTCACACCATAGTACAATGTAGGGTTTTATTTTTTCTGCCCTTTCATTTGACACCTTGAGGAGGTTAGAGTTTCAGACCAGCACTTGGGAATTTCACATGGATGCCTGATTTTACGTAAGTATAAAGAAGACAAAATGATTTCTAATGCAGGTGTGTTCCACTGCCCCAACGGCAGTCTGGTGACAACCAGTCCTGCTGACAACCTAGAACAGAGGCACTTGAAAGAGCCCGATGGTTAAGCTCATTACAGTCGAGCGGCAAGTCACTTTACAACGGTTGCGAGCAACCGTGCTGCCCGGAGGGTTAGTTTCATGCTGTGCATCTTGGTAAACATGGCAGCTTCACTGAAGAGGGCCTGGAGGGAGAGGAAACAACTGAAAATGTTTTTAAGAGGAATTTATATGGAAGAAATCGTGGTTACAAAGTATTATACATTTTAACTGCTGTTTGTTGTTTTGCTTGCTTGGTTGTTTTTTTTTTTTTTTTTTGTTTTGTTTTTTTGTGGTACTGGTGTTTGAACCCTTGACCTGAGCCACATCTTCTGGAGGGTAGTTTTATTAAGCGTCCCCGACTTTTCTGGAACTTGAGATCTCTCACTTTGGGCTGTAAGAGCTGTAAGATTACAGGTGTGTGCCACCATCCCTCCTTGTAAATCGTTTTACTCTTGAAAGAGGCATGTAAGAGAGGTTATTGGTGAAGAGAACTGGCAACAGAGCCAGCTTCCCAAATACAGTAGTTTTCATGATATATTTACTTACCACATGCATTTTGACAAAAATAGTTCCCTAAAGCAGGAATGTCTGTAATCCCAGCACTTGGGAGGCTAAGGCCGATGCCAGCCCAGACTACCTAGTGAAACTTGTCTCAAAACATCAAAAAATAAAATTTTCCTAAGAATCCTCTACCAGCGACCTGGCCAAGACCCCCAATTGCCTATATGAGGGGTAAGGAGGATGAAATGAAAGGCACACAAATTTAGTAACGCATAGTAGTGGGCCTGGGAGGTCAGTGCCTCAAGAGGGGGAGGGACAAAGACCTCTTGGGCTGGCCCACTTTCTCCTGAGCACCTGCACACACTGAGGGGCCACTGCTGCAGGGCAGCACAAAGAACAAAGCGCTCCGGCAAGCAGGAGACTAGCATTAGTGAAACTGTCTTCTCCAGGGCTCACCCCCGATACTGCACTGTTTGAAGATTCCTGTTCTCAGCAGGCCTTGGAGTTGCCCTGTGAGTTCAGGGTCCTGTGGGTCTTCCTGCTGCAACCTGGGCAAGGGGTGGTCTGCGTACGTCGCCCCACAGGGCGCAGCATGCACCAGTCCTGGACCTTGAGGCCCCTTGATTACAGACTCTGGTCCCCACAATCATCAGCTCCATAGAGTTACACTTCATGCTAAACTGCTACTGAGTTTTTAGAAAAACAGCCTGCTCATGTTGGTTGTTTTTCCATTGCAGATAATCCAAAAACATGCGTTGACAAATTCTGTAAAAGAGCAGACTGACAGTCCTGGCCAAAATTTATGAAAATATACTGAGAATGTCCAAGTTTCCAACGAATGGTTTAAGATTATGATATTCTTACACAATTTTTAGGATGGCTGTATTTCTTTTTTTTTTCAGTGAATTTTCTTTCTTTTTGTTTTTGCGGAACCAGGGATTGAACTCAGAAATCAGTGAATTTTCAAGGACAAAAAATCAGTATGCAAAAATCAACTAATTTCTACAAAAACTCTCTTAAAAAATTAGAAATAATAATTCCACTTACAATAACAGAAACAAAAATGCACAGAAGTAAACAGCCAAAGGAGTGAATAATTTGTACCATGAAAATTATAAAGCATCTATGAAGGAAATCAAAGAAGACAAATAAATGGAAAGATAGCCCAACTGTGTGGGTTCAAATATTAGCACTGTTAAGATATCCACATCAGCAGTGACCTAGGATTCAAAATGACCCCTTTCAAAATCTGAATGGCATTATTTACACAAACAGGGGAAAATTAAAATTAACATGAACCACAAGAGACTGAATGCCAAGCAATCCTGAGTAAGAACAAGGCTTAGGACACTCCTTGATTTGACATAATCGAAACGAACGACACTGGCACAAAGCACAGGCAGAAAGACCAATGAAACAGTTGGAAGCCCATAAATAAAGTTTTAGATTTATGAAAAGCAAGTGTGGCAAACACACAGGATGGCCTTCCTGAACACCAAGAATATTTTTAGTTATTCCTCATCACGTAAAGACGTGGCAGATATATTAGTGCTGTGAAGGAAAAAAGAATTTAGGTTGAAAACTGCCACCGCACGTGTTTAATCCGAAAAAAGAAACTAGGTTT
>NW_004524588.1:27999565-28013574 GCF_000260255.1 Octodon degus | reverse complement strand
CCCGCAGGTCCCGGACGGAGGCAGCACGGGAGGATGCCGGGCGGCGGCACCTCCGCCGAGCAGCCCGGACCCAGCCCCAGCCACAGGGCGAGCCCCGCGCTGCGGGTCTCTGGGAGCGTGGCCACCCGGGGGGCGGGTCGACGGCGCGGAGGGCGTGGCCAGGGCGTGGTGGGCGGGTCGGTCGACGCGGGGGCGTGGCCAGGGCGTGGTAGGCGGGTCGACGGGGCGCAGAGGGCGTGGCCAGGGCGTGGTGAGCGGGTCAATCGGCGAGGGGGCGTGGTCAGGGTTCTGTGGGCGGGGCTGTCAGCAGGGCTGCGGGGCGCAGCAGGCGGAGGTCGCCAGCGGTGCCCGCCCGGCTGTAGGTCCCCCTTCCTCGCGCCCCGCGGTCCACCGAGCTGGCCAGGCCCCTTCAGCTGCCTGTTGAGTCGCCTCCAGGGTTGCAGAGACGCAGTGCAGGTTCCAGCCTCGGAGATTCGTGCGCCACGGGCCGCAGGACCTGGAGACTTCATTCTTAAGACACTTTTTCCACGTGGAGTTCAAAAGACTGTTCCCCTGTGATGCGGTAGTCTTAAAGTTATCCGCTTCACAATATTTGTGTATGTGAGTGGTGCGAGATGAACTCCTGCCCTACTTTCCAAATATAACACGGCTCGGATGCAAACCTGCCCGCAGCAGCCCCAAAGGGCTTACTGGGGGTCCAGTCCCCACCCCCGCAGCTGGTAGACGCAGCTTCCCTCACACCTCTGGGCGCCCTCCAGCTGTCATGTGCTGAAAGCTTCTTCACGCTGCGGCGTGGAGGCCTGGGGCCTTGAGGGGGCCTAACTAGGGCAGGGAAATGAGGGACCTTGGGGGGCGACTAGGCAAGGTTCGAGGTTGTGGGCTGCCACCCTCAAGCGGGGGTGGCTCACGTCCCAGGAGCGGGTCTCCTCTGGTAGCAGTGCCTTGTGAGCAAGTGGAGTACGGTACGGTGCTGGGGAAGGAGCCAGAGCGGCCCTCCTGCTCTCTGCGGTCCCTCGTCCGAGATTTCTCAGGAAAACGCGGCGCCCTGTGGTGCCATCGCGGATGTGCCTTGAGGCCCTTTCTAGGGCCAGACCCTGTGCTCCTGGACCTCCAGAGAGGAGAAGTACATTCGTCTCTCCTGTATAGAGGTCCCAGCCCTAGGAAAGCTGCTGTAGCAACAAGAAATGGACCGGACACGGGCTTCCATTCTGTATACACGTCTGTCCATTTCAGCTGAAACAGTCAAGTTCGTTACAGAAACTGTTATATGGCACTTCTTTGAGAAATGACTCCACAACAAAAGAATCTCATCTGGGTGTGGTGGCACATGTCTGAAATCGCCCAGCGAGGCAGGTGGCTTGCCATGAGTTCGAGGCCAGCCTGAGCTAAATAAACGAGTTGAAGGCCACACTGCATTACATACAAGACCCTTTCTCAAAAACAAAAATAAATAAATAAAATTTAAAAATCAGGTACTTCTTGCCTAGAACCAAGCACTGGAGCAGGCGAGTCAAGAAGGGTACCACAAGTTGATTTGAAAGGGTTAAATGAGCACAAGAGAAATGAGCTCTGCAGAGCAAGCAGGCTGAGCAAAGAAAGAAGAGATTAAAAGCAAAAAGCGAAATTACAAGCTGCATGTGAGAAACTGGGCTGTGCAGGAGCAGAACTGCGGCTCACCTGCTGGGCTGTCTACTGTCACGCTGCCCACAGCTCCTGGGAGCCACGAGACTTCTACACGTGGGTCCTGGCCTTGCCCTGGGTCTTGTAATTGGCAGATCCCATTCATTTTCCCAGTCAGCTTTGCCACCTGGTCTCCAACATCAACATTACATTCTCTCTCTCTCTCTCTCTCTCTCTCTCTCTCTCTCTCTCTCTCTCTCTCTGAAACAGGGTCTCACTGTGCAGTTCAGGCTGGCCTTGAGCTCACTTTGTAGCTCAGGCTGGTCTCGAACTCAAATGATCCTCCTGCCTCAGCCTCCCAAGTGCTGGGATTACAGGTGTGAGTCACTATGCCCCCCCTTCTCTGTTTCTTTGCTTTCCCTGCCCTGTTCTTTTCAGCCCTCCCCTCTCATGCTTGGCAAGGAGCCATCTTGGAGATTTTTGTTTGCATGTCTGACTCCAATAATTCCTCATCTCAATGAATCAGTTTCCTCATGGACAATATCAATGTGAAAGGAAATACACAGAAAACATTAGAATAGACAACTATGATTCATTTATATGAATCCATTAGAATAGATACGCACGAGTCTATGTAGATAAAGCAGTGGCAGCAGAGGACCAAACTTCCTTTATCTAGAACCCCACCAGAAAGTGTTGCCTTTTCTCTCCACGTTCACATCATTCAGCCTTTTATTTGAATGACACGACCTCACAGATATTTATTTTATACCTACAGTATCCGGGACCACTTAACAGCTACGCACTCCTACAACTGTGGTCTCTGGTCACACAGGCATGTCTGCCCAGTCCGATAAAATGAAGAAGGCCATGACAGAGGGGAAGCATTATGGCTTGTGTCTAGATGTCCCCCCAAAGCCTCATGTGATCATAATTTTTTTTTTTAAGTAGCAGTATCTAGAATGTGTGATTGATTCCTAGTGCAACGCTGAGATTAAAGGTACTGGGATTAAGGGTGGGTGACTGCTGACATTTGGATTGGAACCACCTTCAGAAGAGGTGCTTCACTCCTCCTCCTTTTGCTTTTTTCCTCCCCATGAACTGAAATGAAGGAGTCTGCCTTGGAGCCAGCCAGGGAAGGACTGAAACCTCTACAAACAGTGAACTAAAGAAAACTTTTCTTTTTTAACTTGGCTGTGGGGGCCAAGTGCCTCTGAACCGCTTCCTTAGAAACAGCTTGGCGAGGCTGCTGCCATCCTGGCACATACTTCTCTGCGGCTGTCTTCGCACAGGGAAGCATGTCCTTACACAGTTTGAGGCTGCACAGGGAGGAGGCCTGCTGCTTCTGTGGCTGCACTCAGGCCGTCTGGCTGCTCTCCCATTGCTCCTCAGCAGTCGAGATCTCCTCTGCTCTGCCTTTGCAGCAGTCCACGGTTTTGCCAGAAATTCATTTCTAGCCAAACTCAAAATGGTTGCAATCATTCTCCTGGGCTCCTTGCTCTCGATTCTCAACAGAAATCTGGCTAAAAGCCCCCAACAACAGCCATGCTGCCCCTTCAAATTTAGATGGACTTGAAATTTCTGAGCTGGGCCTTGCCGTGCTCTCCTGCAATCCCAGCACTTAGGAGGCTCCAGCAGGCCAGGCTGCGGCCACGTGTGCTGCACAGCGAGCTCGAGGCCAGTCAGGACTGCAGGGAGGTCCTGTATCAAAGAGGCAGCAAAATGAAAGAAAACAAGAGCCAAAGCAAATTTCTTCTGCCAGATTAACTAGTCTGCCCCTGTCATCTGAGCCTCTGGCAAAGTCTCTGGATAGGAGCAAAATGCAGAGACACTTTCTGCCGGACACACACTGTCCGGATCCCCAAAGCCAGAGCAGTCCCTCTTCCTAGTAGGACCCTCCCAGCTCGGTCATTACTGACTCTCTGGTCTTCTGTATGCTGAGCAGTAGCTCCTACCGAATGCCCTATAGCATTCCAGTTCTACTTTTCAGCTGGCATATTTGTACCTTTCTAAACTCGCACAACCCTCTTCCAAAGGCTGCTGAGTGGCATGGTCAGGACCCACTGTGCTGGCACCTGAGTTGTTTATTTATTTTAATTGATTAATTTATCATTATCATTATTGTTAATATTATTTAAGATGGGATTTCACTATTTTGTACATGCTGGCCTTGAACTCACTGTGTAGTTTAGGCTCACCTGGACTTTGGTTGATCCTCTTGCCTCAGCCCCCAAAGTGATGGGATTATAGGTTTGTGTCATCAAGCCTGGCTCTGACATTAAATTCTGCTTTAGCTACTTTTCTCATCCCTGGGACAAAATTCCCGACACCCAAAATTAAAGAGGAACAGGTTTATTTGGCTCACACTTGGGAGAGGATTCGGTCTGTAATGGGCTGCTGCCAGGCAGGGTGGCATGGCAGAGGGGTATTGCAGGGGAGATGCTGGGATTAAGTGTGTAATGCTGGGATGAAGACTGTGAGATGGATAGGTCCAAGTCTGGGAGTGGGTAATGAGAAGACCCACCCTCCCATGAGTGCTGTCCACCCTAAGGGTAGGCATCCTGGGCCCAGATATAAGGGAGCGAGAGGGGTGCAGGTGTGGCTTGTGGCTTGCTGCTTCACTGCCTGCTGCCTCTGCCTGCCGACCTTTGCCCGGGACTCCAGCTCCTCTCTGATGCCTGTCTGTTGGATCAACTTACCTTGGAGTTAGCTGACTACAGACTGAAAACTCCGCAATGTGAGCCAAATAAATTCCTTCTTTATTTGGGTGTCAGATATTTGGTTTCAGTGATGAGAAAAGTAACTCAGCATTGGGGTCTTTCCCTCCCTTGGGCTTGTTAACCTCTGGGAAGATTTTGGTTTGTCTGTTTTTGGAAGCTACTGTGCACAAGATGGTTTTCCTGATTTCTTTCTGAAGAAGTTTATTGCTGACACACTGGAAGCTTATTGTTTTTGGGGGGCTGGATCATGGGGGACAGTCTTCCCCTATATAGTCAGGTTGGCCTTGAAGCCCCTCTGTAGCCAAGGCTGGCCTGGGACTTGTAGCAATCCTCTTGTCTGGGCTCCCTAGTGCTGGGATCACAAGAGTGTGAAACCATGCTAGAAGGACTGTTCACTTCCTAATTGTATGGCATTGCTATATATATATATATTTTTTTTTTCTTTCCTTGCTTTGGTAACTTTGATTAAATCTTTATCAATCTTTTTTTGGTACCCAGAATCAAACTGAGGACTTTGAGCTTTCCAGGGAAGCACTGTTCCAGTGACCTGTATCACAGGTGTTGTCAATCTTGGTTATCCTTTAGAGGAACGAAGGCTTTGGTGCACTGTTCTCTATGGAAGAGGCTAGTCTTGAACTCACTTGGGAACCTAGGTTGGCCTTAATGAAAGGCAAAGGGATCCTCCTGCCTCAGCCTCCTGAGTGCTGGGATCATAGACGTGTGCCCCCATGCCTGGCCAATAATTTCATTGATTTCTGGTCTAATATTTGCTTCTACTAGCTTCAGATTCAGATTGTTTCTGCTTTTCTAGAACCCAAGTACGCATCGTTCCATTATTCGGCACCATGCTACCCTCTTATAGGTACTGTTATAGCTACAAACATGCACCCGGTTACCATTCTCCTTGGCTGTCATAGGTGTGGTGTGCTCTGCTTCCCGTATGACTTTATTCTAAGAACTTCAATCTGCTTCACTGATGCGGTTTTGATCCACTGATAATTCCATAATTCAACTTCTATGTTTTCCTATAGGTGCTGTCATTTCAGTTGTACTTGATTTTTTTTTCTTTTCTTTCTTTCTTTCTTTCTTTCTTTCTTTTTTTTTTTTTTTTTTTTTTGTGTGGTACTGGGGATTGAACTCAGGACCCTGCACTTGCCGGGCAAGCACTTATTTACTGAGCTATCTCCTCAGCCCCTGGTTGCACTTGATTTTGCATTCACTCTGCTATAATCCCACAGCATGCGGGGGATCATTTCAATTCTTTCATATTTATTCCAGCATGATTTAGGGCTTCCATTACCATGTCTGGATTAAATCAGCTACTGTCCCCTCCTAGAGCCTGCTGCCTCCCTGGTGCAGCCCAGTGGCCTCCTTGCTGTCCCCTGCTTTCTCCCAGAGTGGGTTTCTCACTTCTAGTGGTCTTCTGAGGGGATGATCCTCTCTGTCACCTGACAGGTGTGAGCTGTTATGGCTTTTGTTGAATACGTGAGAATTTAGACTTTAATTTGTTTCTCATGTTAATTTCTCCATTTCTGCATTAAACACTTAAAACTCTGTTTTTCATTTATTTCAGACTTATTGCAAACAGAACAGAGTGCTGGTGGTGAATTATCAACGTAGGAAATAGAATTTCCTTCATCAAAAGGTCAAATCTGAGTTTCTAACCACCAGCTAAACTAAAGTGGAAGTGAAGAAGAAAGCGTTTACGTCCAACATCCCTAGTTGTCTGGACGTGGCGGTGCCCTTGGCGACTGTCTCTGTGTCACTTCCACTGCAAGGATGGAGCCTGACAACCCTGGTACCCAGAGCCTCAGGTGCATGGTCAGGACCTTCCGGCCCACCTTGGAGGAGTTCACAGGTTTCAGCAAATACGTTGCCTACATGGAATCCCAGGGTGCACACAGGGCTGGCCTGGCCAAGGTCATTCCCCCCAAGGAATGGAGAGCCAGAGAGTCCTATGACAGCATCGGTGGCCTCTTAATACCCGCCCCGCTGCAGCAGGTGGTCTCCGGGCAGGCAGGTGTGTTTACCCAGTACCATAGGAGGAAGAAACCCATGACCGTGCGGGAGTACCAGCACCTGGCAAACAGCAAAGAATATCAGGCTCCTCCACACCGCAATTTTGAAGATTTGGAGCGAAAGTACTGGAAGAATCGCCTCTATGATTCCCCACCTTATGGTGCTGACATCAGTGGCTCCTTGTTTGATGAAAGCACAAAGCAGTGGAACCTGGGGCGCCTGGGAACCATTCTGGATCTGTTGGAGCAGGAATGTGGAGTGGTCATTGAGGGAGTCAACACCCCGTACCTGTACTTTGGCATGTGGAAGACCACGTTTGCGTGGCACACGGAGGACATGGACCTCTACAGCATCAACTACCTGCACTTCGGGGAGCCCAAAACTTGGTATGCGGTGCCCCCAGAGCACGGCCAGCGCCTGGAGCGGCTCGCCAGGGAGCTTTTCCCGGGCAGCTCCCGGGTCTGTGGGGCATTCCTGAGGCACAAAGTGGCTCTCATCTCACCCACAGTGCTGAGGGACAATGGGATCCCCTTCAGCTGCATGACTCAGGAGGCTGGGGAGTTTATGGTGACGTTTCCCTATGGCTACCATGCTGGCTTCAACCATGGCTTCAACTGCGCAGAGGCCATCAATTTTGCCACCCTGCGGTGGATCGATTATGGCAAAGTGGCTTCTCAGTGCAGCTGCGGGGAGGCAAGGGTCAGCTTTTCCATGGATGCTTTTGTGCGTATCCTGCAACCTGAGCGCTATGAGCTGTGGAAACGGGGTCAGGACCAGGTGCTTGGGGACCACAGGGGAACCTGGGGGCGGGCTAGGCAGGAGCCAAGCACCAGGAGGAAGGTGAACTTTCCCAGGAGATCTTCCCGCGGCCTGAGGCAGCTGCCTGGTGCGCAAGGCGGGTGCCTCCCTGGTCCTCTGGTCTTAGTCACTGAGCACAGCCTCTGCAGCCCTTTGCCTACTGGGAAGAGACGCCGCTCCTCCTCCAAAAGGGCTTCTGTGCAGACACAGGCTGCAGTTGTCAGCAGCCACCAGAGGCCCGCCCAGGTGCAGCCCTTGACCCCTGCTCTGTTCACCTGGGATTTCCATTCCTCACCAGGGAGCCCGAGTCCAGCCCATCTTCCTAGCAAATGGGAGGCTGAGGGCTCAGCAGTGCTGGCTGAGGCCTCCGGACTCCTAGTGGTGGGCACAGAGCGCAGGGCTCTTGGCTCCCAGGATCAGCTCCTGCCTGAGCATGGAGCGCTGGTGCAGGAGTCTGTGTCTGTGGGTGCTGTGAAGGCTTCTGGCTGTTGTTGTTCCCCTGACCTACAATTCTTGGGGCCCCCACTAGATCCCCACAATCCTATGCACCCCGGTTCATGCTTAACATCCCTTGATAGCATTCCAATGGATCTTCCTTTAATTTTTCCACTTCCTCTTTGTAGTGTACACATGCCCCTGAGAATGTTTTCCAGGAAAACGAAGGCCAAAAGCATTGGCCCTGTGAATCTGGCTGAAGTTGTAAGGATGGACCACTCTTATGCCTCATGGAGTGGGTGTTAAGCAGCTGTTGGCAGCAAACTTTTCCATGGACTCTTTTCTCCTGGCCCTAATAATACACAGAGCCACACCTTGGAATCTGTGGCATGTTTGCCACTCAGGATGCTTTTAGTCCTCTGCTCCTGTGACTATGAAACACATTGCACATGTGGCTGTGACTCTGGCACGCCTGCTGGCGTCTTGGTGCAGGTTCCCACCATGTACTAGCGCAGAGATTTTTCTCCTTAGCGTGTATAACACGGCTGCTTAGTGCATGGACAGTGAGCCGATTTCATGTAGAGATGGGTACTTTGGGAGATGACCACCTTAGATTAGGCCACTCTGGTGTGGTCTCTGAACTGGAATCTTGCTGTACAGTAGAGGGAGAGTGAGCACACGCACACACACACACATGCACTCCCCCTGCTGTGGTATGATAAGGAAGTGAGCACACGCGCACACGCACATGCACGCACACACACACACACACATGCACGCACACGCACACCCCTGCTGTGGTAGGATAAGGAAGTGAGCACACATGCACATGCACACGCACACACACACATGCACGCGCACACACACCCCTGCTGTGGTAGGATAAGGAAGTGGTGCCTCACAGGAGACTTTGTCTTTCCTTTTGGACCTACAGTCTCAAAAAGTATGACACAAAGAAGCGGCTTTTTACTGCCTTGATATGAAATAGGCCCTCTCGGGGATTTGCTTAGGGTCACAAAGTCTAACTGGTCCCTCAGGAAGCCAGAAGGTGTTGCCCCATCACAGCAGGGCCTGGCCCTGGCCCCAGGGAAGCCCAAAAGCTGTCTCGGCTGCCTGGGGTTTTGCCTTCTCCTGGCAGCGGGTGCTCCAGGGACCCCTCCCACCCGCAGGCTGCCCAGGAGGAGCGGGGTGCCCACCAACTCCCCATGCATTGCTCAGTGTGGACCTGGCTGTGGTTTCAGGCTGGGGACTCTCTTACTCCCTCTGCCAGCTTAGGACACTTCCCCTGCTCTGCTTGGTTCAGCTCCCACAGCCTTTGGGATGACACCGAGTGGTACAGAGATCTGGCCAACCTCTGGTGCCACGGACCCAGGCTTCCCCTGAACCTTGCCATGCCTGACTCTGGCCTTCAGTGGCTACACACCCACTTCTCAGGTTCCCCAGCTCGCATAGGAGCGAGAGCTTGCCTCATGGAATCTGGCTGTCACTTTTGGCAGCGGGCAGTTTATCTCCATACCGATGTTTAACCAACTTGTCGTTGCTGCGGGGCCTGAAGCTCAGCAGCCAAGCTGGGGATCCATTCGTAGCTTTGCAATAATGAGTGAACAAAATATCACTCATCTCTATGCATGTAATATACAGCAGTATGACATTTAAAAACTTTAAAATCAGATTTGTATTAAAAGAGAAACATCTAAAGCAAACGGTTTCAGAATGATTAAAAAAGTAAAAAACCAGCAAAGCCTTACCATGGAAAGTGCAAAGAGAAATGATGAATCTTAATGTTAGACAAAACCATTAAGACTAAATCTATACACAAGGAGTATTTATAATATGAAATGTAAAACTTTGCAGTGGAAATCTAGCCATCATGAAGCCATGCAGCCTATGTTTATTTCATTTTTTAAAAAATTTAATTCTTTATTTATTAGATACAAGGTCTTGATACACAGCTCAGACTCATGGTGATCCTCCTGTCTCAGCCTCCCCAGCACTGGGAGTACAGGTGTGCACCACCATGCCAGTTTCAGTGGCCGGCTCAGCGCTCCTGGCGTCCCAGGCCTGGCACGGTACGTGGTGCTGGGGATTGAACTCAGGACCTTGTGCTTGCCAGGCAGGGGCTTAGACTACAGAGCTATCTTCAGCCTGTTTATTTCATTTGTAAGGTTTTTTTTTTTTTTTTGTAAGTTTTTTTTTTTTTTTAGTTGGGTTAAATATGTGTAAAGTAAAACTGTTCTAAGTGAATAATAAAGCGGCTTTAATGATACTGCATTGTATAACTGCCAGCACCCATCTTCAAAAGTTTTCATCATGATGGAATGGAACTGTATGCATTGAACAATGAATCCCAATTTTTGCTCTCTGCCAACTACTGGAGTACATTATTGGCAACCTTACAGCTGTGTCCGTGCAGGAGGAGGACGGCCTTCAGCTGTCAGCTCTTCCAGAGGCAGAGAGCTGCCTCACCAGGACCCCGCCCATTTGGCCCACATCTAGGGACTCCTGCGGTGTAGATATTGGGCTATCTCTGCTCATCTGGGGCACACTCGGAATGGTCACTTCAGGTCCAGATCTCCCCAAAGTACTGGCTGAGATGGTCCGAGTCAGAACCCCATTCAACTTCCCCATCTCCTCACATCCGATTCTTTCCCCACCTTTTCCCAAGAGTGGATGGCAAAGCAACTTGGAAACATAAACGCCCTGAATGCTGATCTCTTGGCTCCTGCTCCGTGGTCACCCCACCCGCAGTACTCTTCTATGTCTCCACGATGCGGCACAGAATGCCTTCCTTGAGTTAGTGTGGATAGGACACCTCACTGACATCAAAATCCTTGCTGTGGGGTGTTCAGGGATGTGAAGAGAGAGAGAGAGAGAGAGAGAGAGAGAGACCTGGTACTGGTCTCAGCTTCCAGCTCAGGGAACTATTGATGTGACCCTTGGTGCACACACGTCCCCTTGACCCCAGGAGCTACACGAGCAGGAGCAATTCTCTTGCTGCTGAACGACAGATCACCCCTTGATGCTCAGATTGGCTGCCTGCAACCATATTCCAGCAGGTGGAACAGTACCATTTCAGAGCCTGTGCTTCTCGTCGAGTGTCTTGTGGGTATGCCAACAGCGTCCACCCCTCTGAAAAAGTACTCAGTGTCTTATTAATTTAGGCACACATTTCCCCTGGTTATTCGTTCCCCAGGTGTTTACTTAACCATTAATGATAACGAAGTGAACATCTACTCCTTGTGATTCTGATAGAGCTCTAGACATCACCTATATATATTTTTTATCATGTTGTTGCCTTTGCTGCTGGCCAAGTAAATCGCTCCCTCTAATTTAGTGCCTCAGAGAATGTGTCACGAAACATGCTGCACAGAGACACAGACTTTCTGGGCTGCGTTCATGCTGTGCTGCCAAGAGACAGCGGGGCGGGTTCTGGTCCTTCCGCTGGTACTGCACGACAGTCCTGCTTTCCCTCTAGTCAGCCAGCCATTCTTCTTCCTAATTTAAGTTAGTGGAAACCACATCTCATTGTGTTCCGCCCGTGTTGTCTCCTTCACATCTGTTCCTATTTGTTGGCTCTTCAGATTTTGCCTGTTGTGAACTGTCTCTTTTGAGACATTTGTGCCCAAGATGTGAGCTGGTGTTTTTAAAAGATTTATCTATGCATTTTTGGATACCAACTCCCTGTCCCTTTTATGAATGATAAAATACTACCCAGACTGCATTTTCTGGGTCTGTACAGGCTCAAGCCCGAGGCTGTTACTCTGCACACACCGCTCCTGCCATGTATGCCTTTGGTGGCCAGTCACTGGGACCGGCACTGGGTGATGTGGGAGTCTGGCAGTTTCCTCACCTCACACCACAGTTGTCGTGGCTGAGTCACTGACCCTGGCCTCCACTCATCAGCCCTCAGAAGGTCCTCTAGCTGTGACACATCCTGCTTCCCTGGACACCAACAACTACTGGTCCTGTGGAAACTAGACCACATGGCCAACCAAAGAGGATGGCCAGTTCTGGTCCAGAGTGCTTTGTGTCTGTAATTTCTTTTCAAAACAGAAACAGTCTGGGCTGGGGAGGTAGTTCAGCAGAGTAAGCACCTGCCTGGCCAGTGTAAGGTCCTCAGTTCAATCCCCAGTACCAAAAAAGAAAAGAAAAAAGAAAGAGAAAGCTCTGAAATGTAGTTTTTAAAATCAGAATTATAAAAGAAATAAACTGAGGTCAGAGGCAAGGTAAGTGAGAATAATGGATAGAAAATGTTACTAATTATGTCATTAAGCAGCCATGATACTAACATCAATTTATGAGTAAAAACCATTAAGTGAAGCGGCAGGTCACATGCCATATACACAGCGTTGTTAATTTCTTAATTTCCAAAGTGTGTTAATGTACGAGGATATGAAGGGCTCATCCAGAATGGTCTTTTATTCTTTACTGTATGTAGTACAGGGTGCACAGGGCCTGCAGGGTCTCACTACATAGACTGGGCTTGTAGTGACTCTCCTGTTTTCAGCCTTCCAAGCACTGGGATTATAGGTGTGTGCCACCATGCCCAGTCTCAATCGCCATCTCAGCATGCCCAGGGGTGGGGCCGGCAGGGCACGGCACGCCAGAATGATCTTTAACTGATTTAATTTGTCTCTGAAAATTAGATGCTGAGCCACATTTTTCCTTTTTAAGAGTATTTTTCACTTGTGTTAATGTGAAATGGTTTTTATTTTTCTCTAAGTGGAGAAAGGTAAGATTTGCTAGAGGATTGTGAGCTGATGAATATGTGAATTAAGTTGATTGTGGGGATTATTTTGCAACATTCATGTATCTCAAAACACCCTGTATATATTAAATATATGTGATTTAATTTTTGTGTATGCTCAAGAAAAGTACCCCAGAAAGAATTTCTATCATCAAGAAGTCAACCAATAAGAAATGCTGGGGATAAAGAAACCCTTCTCCACTGTTGGTGGGAGTGCAGGTTAGTACAACCATTATGGAAATCAGTGTGGAGATTCCTCAAAAAACTAGGATTAGGGGCTGAGGAGATGGCTCAGTAGAATAAGTGCTTTCCTAACAAGTGCAACTGCATGAGTTCAATCCCCGGTTCTGCGCAAAAAAACAAAACAAAACAAAACAAAACAAAACAAAACAAAACAAACAAAAAACTAGGGTTAGAAGTCCCGTTCAAGCCAGCTATTCCCCTCCTGGGTATTTGTCCAAATGAACTGAAGACATACCACATGATTTATGCGCGCCCATGTTTATAGCAGCACAATTTGTCACAGCTAAATCTTGGAAACAACGCAAATGCCCATCAACTGAGGAATGGATAAAAAAGATGTGTGTATTTTTACCCAGTGGAGTTTTGCTCAGATATAAAGAAAGATAAACTTGAGGCTTTTTTAGGTAAATGAATGCAACTAGAAGCCATACAGGTAAGTGGAAAAAGTCAGACCCACATGTGCAAACACAGTACTGTCTTGCTAGTGTAAGTGCCTGCAAGGGTAAGTCAGATCTGAAGGGCATGACAGATACTGTGAGAGAAAAGCATCTGCTCAAAGGGAAGGAAAAACTGGAATGAGGAAAAGGACAAAAGAAAGAAGGGAGGAGGATACATTTATGTCTATACGCAGGACAGCTTGGATAACCCTTCTGCTGGTCTATTGAAAGGAGCAGTTACTGCTTGATTTTTTTTATTTCCTCCTCTTTCATTTCTTATAGATCTCATAAAAACCAATCTTGCATATTTATATCTGGTAATCTAAACAGCAAATTTGAAAATAAGCATACGTAATACAACTACCGTTGTCAAATTCCTATTGTTTTGTTCAGTGAAATTCTGTATTGTTTCTATTTTCTTTTTTACCATTTTGAATTCTCTTTAAAAAATGAAACAAGAAAACAAAAGAGGAAAAATAACATGTGAAAAAGAAAAAATCAAAATCCAAAAGAAAAAAAATTGAAGAATAAAACAGTGTGCAAAACTACGCCAAGCAAAATGCAAACAAAGACTCAGAAGCCCACTGATCTGACTGGAGTGAGGACCGACGCACCTGCTCTACTAAAGGCTGAATTTTGCAATGAAAATATAATAATCACAGTATCTTTGCATGTTTGACAAAGTACAATTTAATAGATGTTGAAAGAAATGCACAGGGAGTATTTATATCGTGTAAGAAAGAAATCATAGACATAGTACATGACGACACAGAAAATGCACAGTCGCAACAAGGTAGACTCGTGTACCTCTTGAGATAGTACTCTTCCTGATGCCAGTGAAACAAGCACAAAGTTGGCAAAGTCACGGAGAAAAAGAGCATCAATAAAGCACAAAACAAAGTAAGAAAATAATCTAACATTCTTAATGACTATGCAACAAAACTTGAAAATTTAAAATCAGGAAATATAGAGGTTCTTCTTCTTCTTCTT
>NW_004524588.1:27996979-27999080 GCF_000260255.1 Octodon degus | reverse complement strand
TGCTTCTTCTAAATAGGTGCTTTAGACCACTGAGCCATCTCACCAGCCCTAGAGGTTCTTCTTGAAAAGTTGAAATTTCTCTCTTCTTAGATTTGGGGATATACAACTTAAGTAGCCAAGTTCTCAAAAAGTAGAAGAAATATTCATTACAAAGGTGAACTCTGGAGCGAGGCAGCCTGAATTTAGTCCCACTGTTACACTTTAGCAGCATGTGTGATTTTAAATATTACAACTACTAGGTCCTCAACTTAAGGACCAGGCTTCTGGGGCCAGCATGGCATGCAGCCCTGGGGATTGAGCCTGGGTGCTTGTGCTTGCCAGGAAGGCACTTAGACCGCCAAACTCTGCTCAGCACCTAGATTTAACTTTCATTAGTATGTATTTATAGCACATGATGTCTACATTTCCTGTGAGGATCAGTCCATTGCACAACACACCCCAATGTCCTGTTCATCTTCTGTCCTTCCTCTCCTGTCGCTCTCCCTCCAACCCCTTTCGAAAGGTCTATCGCCTTCCTATTAGCAATCTCTTATTTTGCTTTTTATTTACACTTCAGGTGATATTCAAGCTTTGTGCCTGATTTATTTCGCTTAACATGATCACAAGGTGCATCATCTTCCTACAAAAGACTCAAATTTAGAGTTCTTTATAGCAGACGCACTCGTGTGTAAACACCACATTTTTTTTTTTAAATCCTCTCTTCACCTGTTGGTGGACATACATGCTTCCAAGATTTAGCTATTACGGATCTTTGATGGGATACATAGAATCAGACCACCAACCCATGCTGCCTAACATTAAGGTCAACATCAAAGGGAAATACGGGGAAATCAAGATTTCATATTAAGCGGAAATTGTCCATTTATCATATAATATATATACATATAAAAATTTCATATCTATATTAAGGCAAGATGTTTTCACAGTTGTAATAGAGTTTAAAAGTTTAGTCTTTACTTATTTTGGTCATTTCAATTTTAAAAATTCTATTTTATTAGATTTCAACATGAAGCAAGAAGAGGTTACCATCTCGAACTATTGGCATGTCATTTTTATGTTTTTATGTTCAGGTTTCAAAAAATATTTTCATTTCAAATAGTTTCTTTTAATGGGCTGATAACAAAGTGAAGTTAACACCATGACTAATCTAGAGGCAGTGGGATTGCATAGCAGCAGATGAACATGTTCTTTTGATCATTTCACCTTTCATTAATACTTCCTGGTTGAATTACTGATAAAGAAATATCCTGTGTTCGGCGCAGAATCGAGTAGGCCCAAGATTCTGTTCCTGGATGAATCGGCAGGCGTGCAGACGTCTTACTACTTGGAGTTCACGTTGGACTTGGCGGTGGCCCGCGACAGCGCGTGGCCCACGTGTTATTGCTGCACTAGGTAATGTTTTGTATGGTCAGTGTTTTTGTATGTATCTCTTGAAACTTCAGCTGTTCCAGAAGAGTTCCTGAGACTTAAGTATTTGGTGTTTATTAACTCAAAATCTTATCACCGTTGGAATGTGGTACCCGACATTTAAGTTTTACCGGAATGATATTTCATCGTGTCATTAAAAAAGTTAGATGGGGCTGGTGAGCTGGATCAGTGGTCTAAAGCACCTACTTAGAACAAGCTTAGCAAAGCCCAGGGACCGCGGTTCAATCCCCCAGCACCACATGCCAGCCAGCCCCGCCCACCTGGCCACACACACACACACACACACACACATAAATAAATAAAATTTAAAAAAAAGTTAGATAAAATTTTACCAACCCAAATTTGCATACGATCCAAAAACACCCATCGCGAGGGCACGGAAAACCAGTCCAGGCGTCGCAGCAGCCTTTTCCCAGCAGCAGGCGGCGGTAGCAGGCGCGACAGGCCAACCCTGGCGGGAGAGGCGGCGGACCGAGCTGCGGGGCGGGCAGAGCTGCGGGGGAAGAGCGGGGACAGTCCCGCGGGGCGAGGTTTCGAGGGAAGGCGCGTGAGGGTGGTCAACCGGGACCAAACTACGGCGCCGAAGCCAGCAACCCGTACGCGATGAAGTCCCGAGGGCTGGGCACAAGTCGGGCCCGCACCAGGCGTGGCCGTGGAGGGCAGCCCGCCGACC
>NW_004524588.1:27979372-27987589 GCF_000260255.1 Octodon degus | reverse complement strand
ACTGCAAAATTCCTACTTGGCAGGTGGGGTGGGGAGGTGATGCGGAGTGGTGGGGGGCGGCCCGAGGGGGTGGGAGAGGGTCCAGCCCATGCTGCGCTTGGGCTGGGACTGGTTCTGCCGGTGCAGGGTAGCAGGAAGCTCTCCACACACTCACTGGACCTGGGCTAGGACTGGCTCTGGGGGTTCCCGGAACTCGGCAGAAATTCCTACTCAGCGGTCGGGATGGGGAAGGATCTGCGGAGTGGTGGGGGGTGGCCCGAGGTGGTGGGAGAGGGTCCAGTCCACACTGCGCCTGGGCTGGGACTCGTCCCACTGGCGCAGGGTAGCAGGAAGCTCTCCACACACTCCTGCAGTTCTTTTTTTACTTCAGATACTATTGATTCAGACACTTCACCTATGTGATTCCTGATTTGTCCTGTGCTACTGTCCTCTGAGCTTGTTCTGGGTGGGTCCAGGACCTGAGATTGCATTTTGCTCCTTCTCATTGTCATTTTGCATAGCACTGTCCTCTGACATTTGGTGTGGAGGTTTGGTGCAATACTCACTGTGCCTGGGTTTGGGCTGGGTCTGGAGGGTTCCTTAGAGTGTGGAGGAAGTTGTCCCTCATGTGGTGGACTTGGGCTCACTCCAGAGGGGTGGAGGGGTCCCAGGAGCATGGCGGCGGAAGGTCTCACTCACAGGGTGAACCTGGGCTTGGTCCGGGGAGGTCCAGTGGGCACAGGGGAGTATGGATGGTCCTCATTTGTTTTTATTACTGAATAACAATCCATTGTATAATCTACACACTTTGCCCATTCACATACAGAAG
Organism: Octodon degus; assembly: GCF_000260255.1. Taxonomy (NCBI): domain Eukaryota; kingdom Metazoa; phylum Chordata; class Mammalia; order Rodentia; family Octodontidae; genus Octodon; species Octodon degus. The sequence goes on along the minus strand of NW_004524588.1, from coordinate 27,986,781 downwards.
ACTGCTTCCAAATTTTGACAATTATGAATAAGACATTCATATGTAGGGTTTTTTATGTATTTTAATACAGGGTCTACAGAGTCTCACTATACAGATCAGACTTGTAGTGATCCTCCTGTTTTCAGCCTCTCAAGTGCTGAGATTACAGGCATGTACCACCATACCCAGTCTCAGCACACCCCTGGGGTGGAACCAGCACAGCATGCGGGAGATTGAGCCCCGGTTGTTCCGCCTACCTAAGCAACATATGTAGGTTTTTGTGCAGAAGAAAGTTTTAATTTATTCAAGTATGTATGAGGGTATTTAATTGCTGAATTATATGATGAGAGTGTGATTAACTTTATAAGAAATAGCCAAGTTATCTCCATCTGATAATTTTATTATTCTTTTTCTCATCATCTAACTGCCTATTTTCATAAAAGATTACACAGGCTTATTTGCAAATTCCACACCTTGTAGTGTTTGGCCTTGTTTCAATGTTACCAGGGTAGAGCTGAGATTTTATGAACAGTCAAGAGCCAAAAAACCAACCTTCCCTCAGAACTCCTACACCGGGCTGTTGAGCAATCTTTCCAAAAAATCAGCACTTCCCTCTGGCTCTCCACTCCCTTATTTGGCAAAGAGAGCTCTTAGCCACAGCACCTGTGCAAGAGTTGGCACAAAGCTTCATATTAGTGGAAGAAAAATTGTGCTGTGTAAATGTTGGCTATTTGTTACCACTTATCACTAATCCTTATTTCAAATTAGAAACCATATTGCAGTGCAACTTGTGCAGGTTGGCATTCAGGTCTTGAGACTTTTCAAGGACTTATTAAAATGTTTTAGTTGTAGGTTTCATCTGGCTACCTGGCCATACTGGTATATGGTCATATTGAAATATTCATAAATGTTAACCATTATGCTAACTTGTTTGTATATTTAAACAGTGATTTCTTGATACTTAGAAACAACTTTGCCATCATATTTATTGCACTGGGCTGTGGTTGTTTATGAATTTAGGTTTCTTTTAGTGTTTGTGTTATCTGCCATTGCTTTGAATAGAAAACCACAAACCGCTGCTAGCAATTGGCCATAGAGATAGGTGGGAAGAAACCATTCTGAGTTAAACAGAACCCTGGCAGGAAATGGCTCATTGCTCTAGCAGCCTCGGGGGGCACACTGTGCCCGCCTGCCTGTCATCCTGGAGCACGAACACCCTCGTGCTGCTCCTAGTGGCTGGTGACTCGCTGCAGCCACCCACACTGATGACCAAGGTGATGCCTCAAGAACCTTCCCACTAGTCCCCAGCCAGTGGGGAATGTTTGGGAGATCAACAGCTTTGGGTAGGGAGAAGGAGAGACAGTAGAGAAGGGCTGCTATTATTGGGGTTGCTTGCTGCTTCACGAGAGAACAGTGTTGTATGGCTGAGTTTCTGCATTTTCTTACCTCAACAAACAGATACTTCCTGTACCAGGGACAGTTCTTGGACGTGGAGACTCAACCGTGAAAAGGCTGGCTTCAACTCTCTTGAAGCCTCTGGTCTCATCATAAAGAGTGGCACATAAAGGAAGAAAGAAGAAAGCAGAGTACGGAATTTGAGAATGCGGGGCTGCCTCTCGGATAGGGTAGCTCGAGAAAGCCTCTTGGAGATGTGATCGGAGAGAGAGGTGTCAATAAGGGTAAGAGGCCCAGTACAGATGCCCTGAAGCATGTGCTCACCAGATGAGCACAGAGGTGGCGGGTAGGAGTGAGGGCTGGGAACCCAGGCAAGAGCTGGTGGGGCAGGTCAGAAGTCTTCAGCAAGAAATGCAAGTGCTTCTGGAGCACCGCGGAGTGCTTGGAGTAGCTGATGCTTTTGGTGATCTGGAGGCGGAAGAATCTGGGAGGATGCAGAGCCTTTGAAGGCACATAATTCACAGTCATCCATGCACACAGCTGTAAGTCCTGTGAGAACAGGCGCTGTGTCTGGGTCTCTGCTGAGTCTGGAGGCGTGGTATGCTTCTGACTCACACTCGCACTTCACAGATTGGCCTCCAGCAGACACAGCAGATGCCAGCACCAGCAGACTCAACAGCCACTCCAGCGTTGCTGAGCCCTCCACGTCAGGGATGCAGAGTTGGTGCCTTGGCCTTGTCTGCAGCTCCCATTGGAATGCTGCAGAGGACCATGAAGCTAGTGCACAGGAAGGGAGGAGGTGCTTTGCCCCGGGGCGCTTGTGGCAGGCACTATCTGTACAGCTACTAGGTGAGAGACTGCGTGTGAGAGCTGGACATGCTGTAGATCTGGAGAAGGGAATGGCTCTGCCTGGCTCCTGCCAAGAACTTAGGAAAGTACTAGAGTTGGGGATTTGCAAAGCTCTCCGAATCCATTCCTTGTGAATGCCAGTTACTATGGCTGGGCTCTCTGGTGTCCATCAAAGGCCCTTCCCTTCTCTGACCCTTTCCCCTCATCTGCTTTGGGTGCGTAGTTTTCCCTGTTGCTCCTTGTTGTCGGGGTGCTCTGCACCACCACAGTCCTAAAGCAACTAGCTAACCGCGGACAGAAACCTCTGAAACAGTAAGCCAGTAGGCCTTTCCTCCTTTGATAGCTTTCGCCAGGTTTCTGTCGCAACAGAGAGATGCTGGCACATTAGAGATCTGCTGCACAGCTTTCTCCTTCCTGAGAGAAGCACGTTGGGAGCCAAATGGCATCACCTCACCTTTCTTGTGGTTTCATCTTCGTGGCTGTGTGCAAGACCACCTAGTACCTTAGGTACTTCATTTTTACCTGAAGTTTCTTCATTTACTAATTCTGACTAATACAACTGGTTGTTCTGCATTTTCTTGTCAGGAATTTTTAACTTCAACACTGTTTGGTGAGAAGAACCAGGCAAAAGCCATCATTGGTGTTTTTTTTTTTTTTATGGTCAGCTCAGCCCACCCTGGGGGCGGGGCTGGCATGGGATGTGGTGCTGGGGATCCAACCGGAGGTCCCTGCATGCTTGCCTAAGCTTGCCTAAGCAGGCGCTTTAGACCACTGAGCTATCTCACCAGCCCGGTGTTTTATTATTAGTTACTAATCTTATTATCTCAATAGTAATATTTTGATTAATTTTATTACCATTTTGTTGTTGCTTTCAGAACTGCAGGTGGCAGACCTGCTGTCTTCACAACTGAGGCACTTGAAAAAAGGTGGAGAAAGCAGGGTCCCAGCTTCTGTCCCCCACGTGTGGGCCGGAGGCCTGCAGCCGGGCATCACCTGCAAGCTTGGTAGAATGCTCAGGATCTGCCCTTTCGCGCACACCCTGGGGGAGTCACGGGAAAGCTCCAGGAAGCCGCTGCGGTGAGGCCGGAGCTAGCTGTAGCGCAGGTTCCTGGCCTTGGCTGCTTCGGCATCACACTTGGAGGGCGCTGCTGGCCGCCCTCACCCCCACGCGCCCCGCTCTGGGTATGTGCTCATCTGGCTCCCCCTTCCTGTTCTAACTTGCCAGGATACAACAGCTGGCAGCCTGCCTGGGGGGCGTTAACGTCCAGTCGAGGCCGAGAGGCACCTGTCCAGCATTCGGCCTAGTTAGGCCACAGAGCTCGGCGGGAGTTTCGTGTTTTCAAGCGACAGCCCATGAGAGTTCTGGTTTGTTTTGCTTCCTTTCACGGTCAGAAGCAGGCGGATGCGCAGAGGGCCCGGGACGCACATTCTGCCCTCCGCCTGCCCATCCTTCCGGGCGTCCTTCCAGGGCAGGACAGGGGACACGCTCCCTGGCCAACCCTCTGTCGCTCCTGCTGCAGCGCAGCATGCAGGCTGTGGCGGGTGCTCTTGCTCGCTTATTCAAGGCGCTGTGCGGATGAGGCCTGGCCTTCCTGCGGTGTGAGTGTGAATTTCTCGAAAGAGGCTCCTTTTCTTTGTTTCCTTCATTGCTGCCCTCTGTGCATAGCAGCCAGAGGCTGTTTAGTTGGAGGAAATCAGATGGGATGTCTCTTCCCTACTTCTCGCATCAGACCCTCGGTCCCTGGGGGAAATCTGCATTCCCAGCAGGCTCAGTTTGGGCGCTTATTTAAGTGAGAGCTGCTGTGGGGACAGTGGTTAATGCGACATAAGGCCCGGGCTCGGGGGATGGGAGCAGAAACAGGAGGGTCGTCTTACCGAGAGTGAGGGCAGTGGGGTTGCGTTTCCTGGATCCCAGGATGCCAGAAGTGTGAAGTCCTACTGAAAATATTGAGATGTTTTAATGTTGGCAGCTAATTAAACAAACAAACAAACAAACAAACACCAAACTTATTTTTTTTGTCTTTTTTTGAGACAAGTTTTCATTATGCTGTTCAAGCTGGACTATATAGCCCAGGATGGCCTCAAACTCACAGTGATCCTCCTGCCTCAGGCTCTCCCGAGTGCTGGGATTACAGGCATGTGCCACCACATCCCAGTTTTAAAAAATCTTGAGCTGAATATGGTGGCAAATGCCTACCATCCCAGCACTTGGGAGGCTGAGGCAGGAGGATTGCTATGAGTTCCAGGCCAGCCTGGGCTACATAGTGAGTTCATGTCAACCCTGACAACATAGCAAGATCCTGTCTCAGGGGGGAAAGTAGTAGAAAGAAAAAAAAGAAATCTTAAAAGCCCTGCTGGCCAAATAGAACATTCTGGAGGCCAAAGTTAGACATGAACTTCTGAGACAGACTCAGGGAACTTCAGGGGCTGTTTAGAAAGCTGGGCATGTCTTGGGAGATACCTAGAGTTCACAGTTGTGTGTCCAAAGGTTTAATATTGTTCTGTAGTGGCAAACCCTTCTAGAGGCACATCTGCTGTCTGCACAGGCCCAAGCACGGCTGCCTGCAGCTGCTCTGTGCAAGTCCTGCGTGCATCCTTTGGGGTCGTAAGGGGCCGCTCTGCCTGACCTGGAGCCAGACATTGTAGGGGCTGTGTGGAACATTTCATGTTTTCTGAGAAAGCAGAAACAAAGAAATCAGAAGAAAGAAAGAAAGAAAGAAAGAAAGAAAGAAAGAAAGAAAGAAGAAAGAAGAAAGAAGAAAGAAAGAAAGAAAGAAAGAAAGAAAGAAAGAAAGAAAGAAAGAAAGAAAGCTTATTCTACTCTGTAGGCTGCACTGTCCCTTTTCCCTCTGCTTTGGCTTTCCCTACCCCGTAACAGACAGCCCCAGCACGGGACAGAGCTCCTGTTTAATGCGACCATGTCATTGCAAGTGACCAGATGTTTCTCCCTCAATATTCTCTTTATACAAGATGATCTGACTTGTGTTTGTTGCTAATATTAGATTTGCAACAGATGCCCTCATTGTTGAGGACTGGGTAATATGTGGAGCAGATTAATAATCCAGTGCCAAAAGCCTCCTCGTGCCCGCTGACTTCAGCAGCAGAACTGGCTGCACTGGGCAGGGTGAGGACAGACCTTGGTGAGACGGAGAATCAAGTCCAAGGCCGAGCTCCTGGGCTGAAGAATGATTATAGTGAACAAAGAAGAGCTAGCTCTATGTGGACACAAACAGCAATGTCCAGGTCTGTGCTGCAAGTGGGGCCATCTGCTCTGCATGGAGGCCAAAGTCAGGGCCCAGGAAAAGCAGGTTGCAAGATTAGAGGACCAGTAGATGCATCAGTGGGTGTGGCCAGTGCCGTGGGTCTTTCTGCTTCTTCCTCTAGATGCCTTGAGTTATCACTCGTGGTTGTGATGAGCCCCCCAGGGCTAAGCATAAGCCCCTGGCACTTTCTCTCCCGTCAGCCTTAGAACACACTCCTCTCACTTCTGCAAGATGGAAGTGTTTCACACCGGCCCATGTGCTGTTCTTCCCCAAGGTTGTAGCTGCCTGAGCCCTTGTGGAAGTTAATGCTGCTCCTCAGGGTAGCAGTGTCTGTCTCTGCTGATCCTACATCTACGCCTGCACTGAAGGCCCTGGTTCCCAAAGGCCGTCTTCTGCCCACAGCCGTCCTCTTGTCAGAGCCTTGTAAGATTGCCTGAGATGCAGCTAAAGTCAGCACACTAAAGCCCCTTCGGTCTAGAAGGCTGTGTTGGAAAGGTTCTGCACTTTAAAGATTCCCTTTTAGTCTAGAACCAAATCATCAGTTCGAAGTCTGTAACTAGTCAGTTTTTAGACTGAGTTAAGTCTGCAAACAAAACCCAAAACCCTAACATGCTTGTAATTTCTAGATTTTCACAACTGCATGTTTCCCCCTACATGAAAGCTACCTCTGTATACAGATGGAGACAAGGAATGGCAATTAACTGGGCTTCACTTCAGGTCGGGTGCCTTCTACTGGCCATTTTGCTTAACTCCCACATGAACTGCATGAACCAGGTATCGCTGTTCCCGAGTCGAGACTGAGGAACTTACCAAGCTTGCAAGCGGCAGAGCTCAGATTCAAGCCAAAGCCTCCCCGTCTACACTTAGAGTCCGCTTGAACTCCCAGGCTTTTTCCTGCAGAGAAGGACACAGACAGACTGGGAGCTGGACCAGAGTGTTTTCCTCCCCCGACCCAATAAAAATAAACAGTTGTTCTACATTCATAAATAATTATGATAAATTGGATGCCTAGGAACATGGATTTTTGAAAAGAATGTTTAAAATTCTGTGTTGAAAATGAAAATTACCTGGCAGTAAGCTTAGATTGTGGATTCCAAGGGAGCGAAGACCATGTTTTATTTCTTGTGTTCATAGTAAATAGCACTGAGCCTCTACCATTGGGGTTCACTCAGTGTTTGCTAAGTAAATAAATAAGTTTCTATGGTCTGCCAGTATTGAGACTCCTGCGCAGCGCAGAGCAGACGCGCCTGGGGAGACCCAGCTTCCTCACCCTCCGGCAGCCTGCTGCTCTCTTCAGTTCTGCTCACATCCCAGGCACGAGCAGGAGGGCGCAGCCAGGTGCTTGCCGCCTCTAGAGGAGCCGACCTAGGACCTCCCCGTGGCGGGGCTCTCCAGCCAGCGCCTCGCTGATTCATGGACACCCACGCAAGGGGTCCCCCAGAGGGTTTTTCCTCCATACGTACTTACTAAACTTGCAGTGGTTTACAAATTATTTACTTCTAAAAGGTGTCAGTTGACTGTCTCAACCGTGCTTAGGGGTCACAGTCCTGTGTGGCCTTGTGGGCGTGGGGAGGGAGAGGGTGTGTGTGGGGGACACGGTGTGCTTTGTCTACGAGAACCGTGATGCATTTTTGTTCTGTTTTGTTTTTTGTTTTTCAGACTGGCCTGGAACTCACTATGTAGCCGTGGTGGGCTTTAAACTTGTAGTAATCTCCCTGCCTCAGCCCCAAGTGCTGGGCTTCCAGAGGTGCGCCACCGTGCTAGCCTGTGAACTGATGCTATCTAATCTTACCTTTAAAGAAATTATGTAACAACCTAAGTTTGCAGACCAAAATTAGAGGAAAAGGAGGGCTACAAGGAAAGCCAACATTTTGGCCCTAGCCTTCTAAGGTCAATTAAGACTCAGGACATATGAGAACTTGT
>NW_004524588.1:27974622-27979272 GCF_000260255.1 Octodon degus | reverse complement strand
GTGTAGATTTTAAGGTTGCTTTTCCAAATGGAGTGTCTACTTAATTTTAGCATCTTCCACTTTGACATGCCCTGAGAAAGTTGTCTTTTCGTACTGACCTAATATCCTATCTAATAATTTTGAACTTTAAAAACGTCACAGTAAACATACAGCACGGGGAGACGCAGCGAGCGCTGCAGCCTAGTCAGGCCGCGGTGCCCCGAGCGCCCGTCGGCCACCGGTGGGCAGGACCCAGGAGCTGGACGCGCAGTGTCGCTGGGGATGCGGAATGAGTCCCAGGAACATCTTCATAGAGTAACCAGGTTTCTGGAAAATAGAAATCGAGACAGGTACCGAGATGAGGGCTCAGCCAGCCCTGTTTAATTGCAAAGTCCTTCTAACACCCGCTCCCGAACATCTCTTGACCAGTGCTATGGCTCAACTGAATTGATTCTTTCTCCAAACTCGGGTTAGTGTGACGACTACTTTGAACTTTGACTGCCAAGCCGGGAGCCATTAAGAAGTGGACTGTGTTAAGGCGTAACTCCTCTGCATCTCTTCTACGTCCACTAAGCTGGCTTTAATCGAATCACTGCAGCATCTCACGTGAAGTCCTATTATACAGGATTTCTACTACAACTACAAAATATGAATGCAAGATTTTTCTTGTCTAGGAGTTTGGGGATCATACGATGATGTCTTTAAGACTTATTCCATTAGATTGGGAGCTTCATGCAGCATATATATTTGAAAATCTGGGATAGTACCTAGTCCTGATTATTTAGTTTTTAACTTTTCTTACAGGGACTAACAGTTTGAGGACTCTCAAGACAGCCTAGAAGTCAAGGTTTCAAAGTTTAGGTTGATATTTGAGGACCAAAGATTAAGAATTAAAAATACTTGGGGCTGGAGTTATAACGTAGTGGTAGAGCTCTTTCTTAGCATGCTTTAGGCCTGGCTTCAATTTCCAGCACCAAAAAATGAAATTAAAAAAAAAAAATAGTTGGAGGTACTGGGGAGGCAATTCAGTGAAGAAGCCAAGCTACCATGCTGAAGGCCCCGGGCTCAATCTCTGGTACTTAAAGAAAAAGGAGTGAGAGAGATTATGAAAGGGCTAGTGGCAAAGCAGGGCCTCATATCTGTAATCCTAGCTACTTGGGAGGTTAAGGCAGGCTCACAAGTTTGAGGCCAGGGTATGCAGCTTAATAGAGGCCTGGAGTTGGAGCTCAGTGGCAGCATGCCCTTTGGCTTGATCCTCCGCAGTGCCAAAGGAGATAAAAAGAAAGGGCTTGAGAATGTGGCCATCCTGGGCTCACTCCCCACGAAGCTGGGGTGGAGGTGTGCCCCAGCCGTGTGGCCTCCTGAGTCCTTCTGACCTGAGGCTCGAGCCGCCCTCCCCAGCCACGTGAGCTCAGCAGTGCACACACAGCACTTGCCTTGGAAGCCCAGCAGACCGCCCCTGGGCTCGATACTGCTGGGCTGTCAGAGCAGTCAGAGCAAGTCACGCAGAAGTGTGTCATGAGATGGAAGAGGATGGTGTGTGGTGTCAAGGACACTCGCTTGGATTTTTTTCCACAAATAGACAAATTGTTCCTTGGTTCACACACCAAAAAAGGAGAAAAGTGTGATGTAATGTGTACTTATTAACTAAACTCCTGTATCTACTGCTCTGGTTGGGACCAGAAATACTGAAAGCCATTTTCCCTCTCCACTCACTCATCCCAATTATAAAACACAACTGACTTTGCAACTCTTGTCTCTTTTCTTATTTTGTTTTCCCTTCATTGCTTTTATCATGTACATGTGCATCTCTAAAAGCGTTGCTTAATTTTAATTGTTTTTGAGATTTCTCTGAATGGAATCATGGTTTCAATACTTATGTGTTCTGTTGCTGGACATCTCTGTTGTTTCCAGTTTGAACTATTACAAGTAAGGGAACAACAAATGTACAGACAGGTGTCCGTGTACCTTCATGGGCAAGTAGTACACACTGCAGGATTCGCTGCTAGGAGTGCAGCTGCTGGGCTGCAAGGATCAACGATACATTCAGTTTTACTAAGAAATTTCCAACTATTTTCCAAAGTAGCTATATAACATACACTCTCATTAATCAGGAAGAGTCAATTTCGGTTTCCCTACATCGTTACCAACAATTATTATTGTCAGATTTTAAAATACTTGGAAATTTGATGGGTAGATAGTATTTCATTTGGTTCAAATTTTCTTTACTCTTATTCCCAGGGAAGTAGAATTTTTGTGTTTCTTAGGTATCTGGATATTCTCCCTTGTGAAGGGTCTATTCCAGAATCTGTCAACTTTTCTATTAGGTTGTCTACCTTCATAAAGGTAATTCTCTATGTCTTTGAGTCTTCTTATCTTTTTTTTCTGAGTACAGTGGGCTTTATTGATGGCATGCAATAGCAGTGAGACAGGGCTTCCGAGGCCCCTCCCCTTGTAGGGGGCCAGGGATGGAAGCTGTGAGGGGAGATTCTCAATGTTGGGACTGAGTAGGGCAGTGACTTCTACAGCATGGCCTCTCTGTCTCTCTGGGCTCACTGGACTGGGGGGCACTTACTTCTTGGAGGCAATGTGGACTATGAGGTCCACCACCCTGTTGCTATAGCCAAACTCATTGTCAAACTCTGGCAAGGTGGATGTTGTGGCCATCAGTGACCCATTCATTGACCTCAACTATATGATCTACATGTTCTAGTATGATTCCACCCACAGCAAGTTCCACGGCACAGTCAAGGCTGAGAACGAGAAGCTCGTCATCAACAGAAAAGCCATCACCATCTTCCACTGGTGGAAGTGCTCCATCTTCTTCACCGCCATCTTCTTGGAAGAAGTGATCCTTCTTCCAAGAAGGATCTTCTTCCACTTCTCAGCAGGATCCTTCACCATGAAATGAGCTTGACAAAGTGGTCATTCAGGGCGATGCCAGCCCCTAAGCATCTAAGGTGAAAGAGTGGGTGTCACTGTTGAAGTCACAAGACACAACCTGGTCCTTGGTGTAGCCCTGGATGCCTTTGAGGAGACCATCTGACGCCTGCTTCACCACCTTCTTGATGTCGTTGTATTTAGCTGCTTTCTCCAGATGACAGGTCAGATCCACCACTGACATGTTGGGAGTGGGCACATGGAAGGCCATGCCTCTGAGCTTCCCGATCAGCTCCAGGATGACCTTGCCCACAGCCTTGGCAGTGCCAGCTGATGCAGGGATGATGTTCTGGGCAGCCCCCACGCCATCATGCCACAGCCTCCCAGAGGGGCCGTCTACAGTCTTCTGGGTGGCAGTGATGGCGTGGACTGTGGTCATGAGTCCTTCCACAATGCCGAAGTTGTCATGGATGACCTTGGCCAGCGGGGCTAAGCAGGTGGTGGTACAGGAAGCGTTGCTGATGATCTTGAGGGAGTTGTCGTACTTCTCGTGATTCACACCCGTCACAACATGGGGGCATGGGCGGAAGGGGTGGAGATGATGACCCTTTTGGCACAGCCCTTCAGGTGAGCCCAGCCTTCTCTGTGGCGGTGACGACACCAGTGGAAGATGGTGATGGCTTTTCTGTTGATGACGAGCTTCTCGTTCTCAGCCTTGACTGTGCCGTGGAACTTGCTGTGAGTGGAATAGTACTGGAACATGTAGATCATATAGTTGAGGTCAATGAAGGGGTCACTGATGGCCACAACATCCACCTTGCCAGAGTTAAAAGCAGCCCGGGTCACCAGGCATCCAATATGACCAATATGACCAAATCCGTTCACTCCTTCACTCAGACCTTCACCATCTTGTCTGGATCACTGCTGGCTGCAAGGGAAGAAAAGCTGTGAGTGGGCGTGCAGGAGCAGAGAGCCTCTTGTTTTTATGGCTAACGAACTTACCTTTTCAGTTACTTCATGATTTCTTTTCTTTTCTTCTTCTTCTGTTTTTTTTTTTGTTTTTTTGTTTGTGTTTTGTTTTTTTTTTTTTTTTTTTTTTTTGTATTTTAGGGGAGAGTCTACAGGGTGTTCAGGATCTCACTGCTGGATTGGACCCGTAGAGATTGTTCTGTTTACAGTCTCTTAAGTGCTGGGCTTACAGGCATGTGCCACCACACCCAGTCTCGCCATCTTGGTGTGCCCTAGGGGCGGGGCCAGTATGGCAGGCGGGGGTCATGATTTCTTTTGATAAATTATTTAACAAGTCTCATGAGTTTTTTAAGGCACTTAAATGGTCACCTTTGATGTTTCTTTGGATTTCCCTATTTAGTGTTTCAACACAATCGGAGTTAATTTTTATACATGTGTGAAGAATCTAACATAAATATCCTACTATCCTACTATCCCCTGAAAACTGACTTCAGTATCCACAGCACTTGGGTTTTTTGGGGGTCCCTAGTGTTTTTTAGTTCTTTATAAATTCTAGAGAGCAGACCTTTGTCTGAGTACTTATTTGTCACGATTTTTTCCACATTTGTGGGTTGCCTTTTCACTTTGTTGGTAATTTCTTTTGACGTGAAAAAACTCAGTAAGAGCAGGTCCCAGTTGTTAATTCTTTCAACTGTTTCCTGTGCGATTTGATTTCTGTCTATGAACTCTTTGCCTACCCGTATGTCTTCAAGAGTTCCTCCCACTTTCTCTTCCAGGAGATTTAGTGTCTCTGCTTTAATGTTTAGATCTTTAATCCATTTT
>NW_004524588.1:27964903-27973164 GCF_000260255.1 Octodon degus | reverse complement strand
AGTGTGTTAGTTATTGAAACTGTCCTAGCAATTTGATTTGAAACTGTCTCATTGCTATCTGTTTATCAATAAAATTATGAAAAAAAAATTAAAAAAAATAAAGAAATTATGTGATAGGGGCCGGGGAGATGGCTCAGTAGAATAAGTGCTTGCCTGGCAAGCGCAAAGGTCTGAGTTTTAATCTCTGGTTCCACAAAAAAAAAAATAAAAAAGTAAAAAAAAAATTATGTGATTAACAGCATACAGCAAAATTCATTATCTTAATGCTTTAAATTGAAATACATTGTTTCACAACAGATCCCAAGAACTTTTTCATGTCACAAATTACAATCCCTTTATCTGTTAAACCGTTCATGCTACATTTGTTTTCTTTTTTTGCAGTACTAGGGATGGAACTCAGGACGTAGCACTTGCCAGGCGAGCCCTTACTCCGCTGCGCAGGTCGGACTCGTAGTGATCCTTCTGTTTTCAGCCTCCCAGCACTCAGATTACAGGTGTGCACCACCACGCCAGGACTCAGTCACCCGCTCAGTGCTCCCGGGGCAGGGCTGGTGCAGCATACAGGACACTGACCCCCGCCCAATAGTACTTGTAAACATCATCCAAAGTCTGAGTTTGCTAGATGACAGTTCTGCCCACAATTTCAGGTAAGTACCACTCAACCCTCTGTTGCTTTCATATAGAAAACTCTCTGTGGTGAGTCAAACAGGCTCATAGCTTTGATAATGACTAGGAAAATAAATAAGAAATTCTGACTCAACTAAGGACTATTCTCAGATTCTTTGCTTTTCCAGGAAACCCAGCTGAGTCAACATCCTCACTTTTGGTCGGCTTCCTACCAGTGCTCGTGATGTTCATCTTGTCAATGGGACGGCGCAACCTCCGTCCGTTGGGTTACGAGGCATCAACCTCCCCGATGGATCAACAGCTGAGCGAGCCATAGCAGGTGGGGCCCAGTGGACACGCGGGGCTTCGGGGCTGAGCCTGCCCTTCTTTCTGGCTTTTTCCCTCCCTTCCTGGCTTCACTGAGATCAGCGGCTCTCCCCTACCACGCCATTCTGCCTCACCTCAGGCCCACAGAATGGGCCCTCAGCCATGGCCCAAGGTAGTGTAAACCTCTCTTGTAGGCTACTTATATGGGTTTCTGTCACTGTGACAGGAAGCTAACAGTGCCAAAGACTGTACAGAGAGACAAGCCAAAGGTGCAGCTTCGGGCGCCGAGCAATTAAATCCTGTCCTGTAGCCGAGCTACGGTCCCGCACACAGACAGTCAGGTATGGCCTTCCACCCTTCCCCGCTTTCCTGAGATGGGGAGTCCTTCTCTGCTGACACATTGCGATCCCACTCTCAGAGCACCATCACGCAGGTGGTGCGTAGCAGCCTGCCTGCCCTCGCTGCCACGCTTCAAGTCTCGATGCCAGCGTCTGTGCTGGCCTTGCCCTGGCATGGAGCTAAACACAGCTTGAAGCCGGTGCTCAGAGCTGACGGGCGCATGGAGGAGCCCACCATCCCTTCCTCCCTCCCTCCCTCCTTCTTCCCTCCCTCCCTCCCTTTTTTCCTCCCTCCTCCTTTCCTCCTCACTTCTTTCCTCTTCTCCCTCCCTTCTTTCTTTACTGCCCTGCCTCCCTTCCACCCTTCCTCCCTCCTTCCTTCTTTTCTTCTCTCCCTCCCTCCTTCTCTCCTCCCTCCCTGCCTCCCTTCTACCTTCTTTCCTCCCCCGCTCACTTTATCTCTCGCTTCCTTTTTTCCTTCCTCCCTCTTTTCCTTCTCACCTCCCTCCTTTTTTCCCTCTCTCCTTTCATCACCTCCTTCCCTCCCTCCCACGTTCCCTCCCTCCCTCTCATTCCCCTTCCCTCCCTCTATCCCTTCATCCTTCTCTCCTTTTTTCTTCCCTCCCTCCTTTCCTCACCTCCTTTTCTCCCTCCCTCCTTCCCATTCTCCTTCCCTCCCACTGGCCCTCTCTCTTTTCCTCCCTCCATCCTTTCCTCCTCATTTTCTTTTCTCCCTCCCTCCCACCCACCCTCCCTCCCTCCTTCCTTCCCTCCTCCATCTTTCCTCTTCACTTCATTTTCTCCCTCCCTCCCGCTTTCCCTCCTTCCCTCCTAACCTTTTTTCCCTCCCTCCCACCCACTCAGCCTCCCTCCCTTTCCTTTTCTCCTCTTACTATATTGGAGTGTGCCTCTCTACTAGGCACAATGTTCGCATCCGAGGAGGAAGGTAACGATTACGGTGCAGGTTGAATTCTAAGATTAATAGATGGGCCAGTCAGATGGGGTTCCTAGCCCCATGTAGGGCAGGAGGGAGTGTGGAGGAAGAAAGATGGGGCTCCTTGAGAATATGATTAGCCAGGCTGCTGAAAATAAAAGGCTAGTGGGCAGGGGAAGGGACAGGGATGGCGGGTGAGAATGCAGGCCGAGGAAGGCAGACCAGGACGCAGAGGCTCAAGGGTGAGAGAAAGCACTGCAAAGCTGTGGACCTGTGTGAGAGCCAGCTGCGGTCCTGCCGGGGGGCGTGGAAAGCAGTGAGGCCAAGCGGGCCAGGCAGATTCAGGCGCCTCGCGGTCGGTCGCTGTGGAGTTGGGCTGCACCCCACGGGGAAGGGAGAGCGACTAGAGGACCGAGAACAGAACACACCATTGGAGTTGTCTTTAAAAAGCCACCCAGCTCTAGGGCCGAGAAGAGCAGTGCTGGGAAAAGCCAGGGCAGGCGCTACATTCTGCGTTGTGACAGGAGGGCCAGGTGGCAGAGCACAGGTGCGCGTGCACACCACGTCATTTCACGCCCACTGTTACGTTCCTTCCCCAAACCCGTGTTGAAGGGCATCGGCAGACTCTAGGGCTGGCTGGGGGCGAGTGCAGAGCCTAAGTGGATCGAGCATGGGAATTCCTTCCCAGGGAGACTTGAGCCAGTGGGGCAAAGGGGCCAAGTCGGGGGATGCCAGGGGCACCCATGGCACGCTGTCAAAGATGGCCTTGGGCAAGCAGTGTGCAGGGATCTTGATGAGATCGAATGTCTCCTGTTGTATAGCTTGTTTCAGAATCCTGGAGTATGGTCACTTGTAACTTGCAAAAGTAAATTTAAAATTAGTTTATCTGTAGAAGACAAGCACACAAAAATAAACTCTATCGTCTTATAGTATGAACCAATGGAAATAAAGCAGGCAAAATCGTCCACAGGAATACAACTTTCTGTGTGCGTGCCGGTCGGCCACCAACAGGACTGGGGCACCTCAAGCCTCCTCCGGGGTGAGTCGGAGATGCTTACACTTATCAGAGTAGGGGAAAGGGTGGAGAAATTTTGAGGAAACAGCGAATGAAAGTCCCACAAATACTTTTGTTTTACAGGTCAGAAATTTATTGTGTTGTATTTTCCAGAATTCAGTATAACTATTACTTGATATCTGTAGCCCCTGTGACCCAGAGATTGAGGAGATATTCCCTTGCAGCTAACATACATAGTCCAGTGGGGAAGAAAGACAGGAATCATGATTGCCTAATGTGGTAAGTGCTAGGACAAGACACACAGTCAAGGGCACGGACAGGAGGTTGGTGCCAATTGCATTTATGCAGCTATGCTTGGGTGACACTGTGAGTTGACACCGGGAGACACCTATTGTTATAAAGTAACACAAGTATTTTTTAATCCTACAAACCTTACAATCCTTTCCCAAGTCACCACAATGAGGACATGACAGGCCTGCAAGGGTGAGACGACATAGTTGAGGCATGAGGTGTCCAGGGCCATCACCAGATCAAAGGGTACGAAGTCCCACCTTTCCTGTGACATCACAGTAAATGTGTCTGTGGTTATTCTTTAAAGAGTAAGATATAAATTCAGGCCAGCAGGTGGTACATGCCTATACTCCCTACCCACTAGGGAGCTGAAACAGGAGTGTCTCAAATTCACGGTCAGTCTGAGCAACTTACCAAGATCCCATTGCAAAATGAAAGTATGGAAAAATAAAAAGGGCCAAGAATGTAGCGCTCTCTCTCTCTCTCTCTATATATATATATATATGAGCAGAATATATTTATTGAGGGAAAGAAAGCTCCTGTCCAAGAGAGGGACAGGAGGGGGGCCTGAGTGGGTTATTCCCCGGGAAGCTGCCTCTTCCAGGGAATTTTATAGTGTAAAACCACGTGGGGCTAAGGTGGAGAAAGGGGAAACTTGCTTAGGTGGATGTGGGGTGGGACAAAACTAAGGTCAATCAATGAGATTACAAGCACCACTACTCAGGTAAAATTAAGTCCGAGACCAAATGAGGAAGGGAGTCACGTAGCAAGTGGGCATGAATGTAAAACAGGAGCCATCAGATAAGGATTCTTTTTGGCTTTCTCAGGGTAATGATCAATCCAGGGTGCTAATCTTTAGGGAGATTAGCATTTGTTTGCTCTTTAGGTCTGGCTCACAGCAGGAGCATCCGTCCCTCTCACAGTTGGAAGGTTTCTTGTCATTTGTGCTGTCTCCTTTGAGGGTCTGGCCCTGTCTGACTGCCTATAATATTTTTATCTAACTCGGAGGCCTGCAACATTCCCCCCCTGAAGAAGTAACCCGAACTGCCATGAGGGAAGCATGGGCGATAACCACTCTAACTTCTTCAGCTTGAAAGGGGTCGTAGTTGTTGATCAGTGCTATATTCTTCAGAGGTTCTGTCTAAAGGCCCAAGAGTTGACAGGCATTTTTTTCTCTGGTGGATGTATAGCTTTGAATCTGGAGAAGACAAAGCCGAAGAAACAATTAAACATGCAAGGGTCAAATAATCACAACAGGATAATTATGAAAAAGATGAGTTAGAACTTTTTGTAGGTCTATTAGCAGATATCTCTTATATGTGAGGTTTAATCTTTTTTTTAATCTTTTGTGGCCATTGCGTATTGTCTCAAACAAACTGGCCTTTTATGTTTCATCAATTTTGTTATTACTTGTGGCACATGAATTGCCAGAAATAGGGAAAACACCAAATACTCCTCAGTTTGTAAGTGGGGCCACTGGCTGGATAACTACCGACAAATCTGTATAAACATTTATTAAAAGTTTAACAGGCTTTTTCCTTATATTGGCAGTTAACATGGATTCCTTTAGGCTGAGAGGTAAAGACTCGATCTTATCAATCTGAAACTTTCTCTGACTCCATGAACACTTTAAAAAATTTTTATTTATTTATTCATTTATTTTTTTAGCAGCTTTGGACATTTTTTCCTTGAAATGTCCCTTTATTCTGTCTGGATCCAGGGAAGCATGACTTTTTCCCTATTTTTCTACTGGCTTTGTTCCCATAGGATGCTAGTATTACTGTTTTTATTTTCCATCTATAATTTTATTCTGTATCCTTTCTATATCTACTCAGACAAATACATTCCTGCAAACCCTGCTAACTTCTGCAGCTTGTGTCAGACATCTGGAGCTCACTGCGCAAGATATAACCTTTTAGTTTTAAGGGCTCTGGCAGGCAGCCCTGCCCAAGGAATGTGAAGATAGTTTCTCTTGTAATGAGTCAGGAAACCTGGAGAAGGGTCAGCTTACCTGGGCTCTATGAGGTGGGCAGTTAGTTATACGTCTCTCTAGCTTTAAAAGAGGTCACACATGTATTTACTATCAACATGAAATATCTGTATTACCTCAGAGATCAACCAGGCTGACTTATACTCTTATCAGGAAATACACAGCATTTAGTCAGATTAAACCAATGAAATACCTTTTAAGTCTTGTATATGAACAACAATATATTACATTTGTCAAAACTAGTTAGCATAATTTTAATTAGTAAGCAATCTGAATCTTATTGCAGTATCTCAATTACAGCTAAAGCGATATATCTTCTGAAGTCTGTCTCTATTGAGGTAGGAAGACTGGAAGGAAAGTCAGGGTTGGAGAAGGACAAAGAGACTGTTCCAATGGCCAGCAATGGGCTGGGTTTCTTTTCCCTCTATAGTCATGATTACTCAGGGCTCTTCCATGGAGATGACAGGTAGAGATAAAAGTCCAGCCAGAGGGAGGAGGCAGGCCCAGGGCCGTTCAGTCCTACTGGACCATCTGAGCAGCTGAGTCTGAGCTCTGGGGTCTCTGTCTCAGAGTGCCGTCTCACTTCTAGTGGCTGCCTTAGCGGTCAAGGCCTGGCTTGTGGGCCTCTTAAGGCAGTCCCTTTTACAGTGGCCTCACTTTTGACAGCAGTAGCAGATGAGCCTCATCATCGTTGAGCTGTTCTTGGCGTTAAAAGGATCAGACTTAGGGTTTGTTTTGAGGCCTCAACAGTTTTTACCAAAGTATCAAATGAGTCGTCTGGAGCAAAAGCTATTTTTTGTAGCTCCTCAACTTATCTGTAAAAGTAATCTGTCCCTCTATTTAATTAGCATCTCAGGAAATGTCTTACCGGTGCCTCCATTAAACATTATAAGAAATCAGAGGGGTGCTCATCTTTCTCCTAGAAAATAGCTAAAATTTAAAATAACTAGAAGCCTTGGTTTTAGTTATTTTTAGAACTTCAGAAATGCACACTTAAAAGAAAATGTCTTTTCCAGTGTCCTGTCCTGCTATTAGGCCAGCAGGGCTCTGACTGCTTGGGCGCTGGTGGAAACAGGTAGTTCCACCGGTTGTCTATCTTTTGGTTCTTTAAAATTAACAATGTAATATTTCTCTCCAAATGCAGTAGCAGCTTGTAATTCTGCCGGTATTCCATAGAAGTCAAAGCTTGGTTTAAGATTAACATTACATCTCTCTAATTTAGTTTGTAAGTCTGAGTAAATTGTCTAAAGACATCAATGTACTTATCAGGGCTATCTAACTCACATGAACTCTGGAAGTTCCAAATTGCCTATTTACTTCTTTAAAAGGTATTGTCCTTAAAAAGCTTTCATAAACTTGGCTAAGAATGGGTGTAGCCTTGTAGAGGCCTTAATTGCAGCTGTTTTAGAAGCCCACCCTTTAGAAAGGCAAGTATAGGGGAAGCCTTACTTTCAGTAATGGTGGTGAGGCTGAACTGCCTGGTTCTCCTGTTGCTCAAATCTACATTTTAAAACTTAAATAACAACCTTCTTAATGCAAACAAAATCTGAACAAAAGATATTTTTACAATTTTATATCATCTTTCTGGTTATAAAATAACATAATAATTGATACTTTCCTCTGCATTCCATTTGGATTAAACAACTCATTTTAGCATATAAGGATCAAACGTCTTCCGGTGCCTAATGAAGCACTCTAAAGGAGTAAGAGACTTTGACTGTGAGATAACCTGGACTTCAATAGAAATTACCTTTCTGGGCGTCCCCTCCTTCTTCCTAATTGATTCCTGCACCCAGGCGTCCCTGAGTAGCCCTCTCCAGAGCAGCCGGATGCTCCTCCGACCAATGATCTCGGTGGGACTTCCAAAATGACTCAGGGAGAAAAACTGATCTTGGGTGGGTGACCTCCAAATGATGTAGGGAGCCTCCAAATGACATACGGAAAAAGAATCTCTCGACCTGACCTGCACGAGTTTGTGTTTGAAGAATGAATTTTAGGAACAAATGGAGGTTATGAGCAGAATATATTTACTGAAGGAAAGAAAACTCCTGTCCAAGAGAGGGGCAGGAGGGGGGCCCGAGTGGGTTGTTCCATGTGTGTGTGTGTGTGTGTGTGTGTGTTTCATATCAGGGATGAAATATTTTCAGGCCTGAAACCTATAAGGAATTTGTCGGTAAATTCAAGTGTGTTCTTTTGTGAGTTAGTCTCATACTTCATAGGTTTATATTCCAGATTAGATTGTGAGCAAAGGCCAGGCTTGGACATCAGAGGAACCTGCTTTAAATCTGGCTCCGGTTTGTCATCTAAGGCAAGCACTAACACACTCTGGTCCTCAGCTCCCAAGTGATATGGTAGGGGCCTGGCCTTAGCTCAGTTGTTTAAGTGGCTGCTTCCACCAAGCTGTCAGCCTCAGGTTGCTGTAATTCGATCCCCACAACACTCCAGCCAGCCAAACCACCCCTGAGGGCATTCGGAGCCAAAAAAAAAAAACCAAAAAGAAAAAACAAAACCCCTTATTCCAAGTGATATGGTGATGAAATGAGATTGAGAGACCGTTGAGATAGCTCAGCAGGCCAAAGCCCTGCTTAGGCAACCTTAGGCAAGGGCAGGTGCCAGCCCCAACTGAGGGTGGGCTGGGGGTGCCAGAGTCCAGGCAGAGGCCTGCAATCCCAGCTCTGGGAAGACTAAAGAACGGGAAGCCCGCTATGAGTCCGAGCTTCAGAGTGAGGCCCTGTAACAACCAAATACATTAAAAAAAAA
>NW_004524588.1:27963897-27964803 GCF_000260255.1 Octodon degus | reverse complement strand
AAAAAAAAAAAAAAAAAAAAAAAAAAAAAAAAAGAAAAGAAAAGAAAGGGAAAGGAAAGAAAGAATTGAATGGTGAGCTGTCAGGAAAGGCTGCTGGCCCTGTCACCCCACCCCGGCCTAAATCGCCACCTCTCCCCAGGTTCACTGCAATTTTTCCAGCCATTTGCGCCCCTCCAACGCACCAGTCTGTTCAGAGACCAAATGTGACTGTGCTACTGGCATTGAGAGGTTAGAAAACTGCAACAGTCTACAATATTCTCTCCAAACTGCAGTTTATAAGCCTTTAGTGAGTCAGATAATTTCATGGATCAAACGTCAGCACTTTTAAACAAGTGGATTGAAGTAGGACAAATACAAGACCGCCGTGTCAAAGGCAAGCATAAAACATTTAATAAAACGTATGTTCTCACGGTAGGGCTGTGTCACGCACGAGTGCAGGCTTTGGTCAGTGTCCCGCCTCCTGGCTGCCCCCAGTTCTCCCCTCACTGCCCACCCGCCCTTCCTTCTGCCTCCAGCTGGCTTCTGGAGATGGACCCTTCAGGCTCTCTCCTTTCGCCTGGTCACTGTCATTCGGCTCATAGGCCACTCCGTTTCACAGAAGCCTCCCCAGACTATATTCCTAACCTGGGCAGGGGTCCAGTTCCCAGAGAGCGGGCTCGGCGGCCGGCGTCTAACCCTTCGCTTACTGAAGCTCATCCCCAGTAGAAGACAGGCCCTCCGGGGCGGTCCTCGCGGCCGGGAGCCCGGTCCCTCTTCAGCACCGCTGTCCGCGCCTCACCCGGCTGGCACGGACGTGCGCCGGCTCCGCGAACACCGCGCAGTGTGCGGCCGCCTCCGCAGGCGCGCTGCGGGAAGGGCGGGAGGGTCCTCGCGGGGCGGAGCTGCAGCGTCCCCGTCCCCACCGCC
>NW_004524588.1:27940497-27962861 GCF_000260255.1 Octodon degus | reverse complement strand
GGGGCGCGCCCGCCCGCCGCGGCTGCTTCCTGCGGGCACCGGCCGGGCGCGGGGCACGACCTTGCGGGTCCGCGGGGAGCAGGGCAGGGGCGGCTGCGGCGCTGATTGTGGGTGGGGTGTTTTCGTGCTCTCTTCAGAGAAGATCCAGGCTCGGGAGTGAAGAGTTTTCGAAGACCTCCCAGCTAGAGAAATGGGAAGGTTTGGGCCGGAAAGCCATTGCTTTTTGTGTAGCAAAGCAGACCTCTCCGCAGAGCCCGGCCTAGCCCATACGTCCTTCCTTCTACTCAGGACAGTGAGGAGATTTGATCTGAAGTTGCATCGGGTTAGAACATAAATTAAAGCCATAGAGTTTTAGAAATGCAGTAAGATGGTAGGGAACAGCCACTGTCAGCTGATGGGAAGGACAAACCAGTTTTTCTAACTGGGTATTATTGGACTTGTCGGAATCGTTTTTACCTCCCCTGATGTTCTGTCTGGTGACTGACCAAATCAGAGGCCCCCGGAGACTCCTCTGGCTCACTTGACTGCTGCAGAACGCCCGGCCTGGCTCCTCCGACCTCTCTCCCTTCCTGCTGCCCCGGGCTCCATGGGCCTCAGTGGTCTGGCTGTTCCTGCTTCATTCAGAGCCCATGGGCAGGTATTTGTAGTTCTGAGACCTTAGCCAAGTCTCCAGCAATTTGCCCCTGATTTCCTTACCTTTCCCAACTCCCTCCAGGTACTTTACCTGTTTAGGTCGGGACCTGAGATCAGGCCTGCGCAAACAGACTAAACAGGACAAAGTTAAAACATTTTAATCTAAAATTAGTTTCCCTCGGGGGCTGGGGATTTAGCTCAGCAGTAGAATGCTTGCCTAGCAAGCTGGAAGTCCTGGGTTGGTCCTCCCCACCAAAAACAAAACAAAACAACAACAACAAAAAACCTCCCCTAAAATTAGTTTCTCTCCAATTGCACCCTTGAGCTCAAAGTACCCTGTGTTCTCTAGCTCCTCCTTTTTCATTGTGCTTGTGGGCCTCTGAAGAAAATAGTTGGCTTAGTCTTTGTTCTTAGGAACAGCTGGCAAGACAGTGTCTGCACGAAGCCGTGGGAATGCCTGCTGAACGCGTAGCACTTGCTTCAGAGCCCACTTGGTAATCCTTCCTCTGCTTTGGGCGGGATGTGCAGCTGCCTGCGCCCCAGAGTTCAGGGGCGTCCTGTCTGCAGGTGCAGTTTGCTGGGTGCTGTGTGGATCGCGTCCCAGGGCATCGTGTGGCTCTGAACTTGGCCAGGCTAACTTGAAATAATAAGTTGGGGCGATTGTGAGGATTAATGTTACTCTGTATGCAGTCAGATGCTCTACCACTGAGCTGCGCGCTCTATGAGTTGCTCTGAAGCTCTCAGAGAGGTGCCTGATGTGTAAGTTGATGCTGTTGCTGCAGGATAAGTAGAAAAAGCATAATTTTGTTTGTCTTTTTTGTTGTTGTTGTTGTTTTTCTGTATTTAGGGACTGAGCCCACGGCCTTCACAATGCTCTGCATCCCAAACCCTTCAGGTTTTTGAGAGGCAGGTTTTTGCTAAGTTGCCTTAGCTGGGCTGCCTTCCTCAGCCTTCTGAGTGCTGGGATTACAGGCGTGCATCACCATGCTCAGGAGAAAAACACAGCTTCTTAATGGTAAACAAAGTGTGCTTAGATTTTTTCTGTCTTTAAGGTGATGGCAGAAAGCCTTAGGGCCTGAAAGAGTGAGAATTCAAATGAGGTGGGGGCAGAGTATCGGCAAAGGAAGCAGGACAGGCGAGGTAAGTGAGAAGGACTGGCAGTTCTGGATCAGTGTGTGGGGTGTGGTTGGAACAAATAAACTACAAACAGGAGCTCAGAGTAAAGGTGAATGATGGCTGGGAGGGGCTGGGTGGGACGGAGGCAGTAGAAGGAGGCTCAGTGAAGCAGCTAGTGGGAGAGTCCTGCGGAGGCACGATTTGCCAGAGAAGCAAGAAAACTCAGTCTTGGGACAGTGCCGACCCTGGGTGAATGAGGGAGGGCCTGGGAGATCAGGATGGAGGGAGCTGGAGAATAAAATAGCTCCAGATAGCAGAGAGGAGGTGTGCGGCAGCGCTGGAAAGTGAGGAGGCTGGAGTGCCCACCCTGTTGGGAGCTCAGTGGCCACAGGACCGGGAACTACAGGACGAATCTTTGCGAGGTAGATGCTGCCCATGCCCGTCTTCACCTCTGACCTTAGGTCCAGGCAGCTAAGAAGTATCAGGAGGGAGGGAAGGAGAGGACTCGGGAGCGCACTGCAGCAAAGCTGACCTCCCAGCGCTCTCTGGGGCCTGCCAAGGTCCCCGCTGCAGGGAGATGCTCAGGGCTCAGTGTGTATTTCTGGTTGCTTCCAAGCAGTTCCTGATGCCAGAGTTGCTTTGTGCTTGCCCACATCAGCCTACCCAGAAGACAGGAAGGAGGGGAAGGGAGAAAGGCCCTTGGTGCTAGACCTACACAGTGAGAAAGGCCCCTTTGCGCAGCCCGACCCAGCAGCTCTCAAGCTGGACTCAAGATCCCCCTGGGAAGAGGCTTCTAAATTGAAGATCACAGAGCCTGAGTCATGTTCATGCTTAAAACCTTTGAGGTGTTGGCCGAAGTTCCAGCTGCAGAATGCAGTTCGTAGGGCCTCCTGGCCCAGCTCCTGGCCCAGCTCCTGGCCGCCCTCCAGCTGATTCTCACTTGCTCCACCCTCTGTGTGTCCCTGCAGTATCAGGCTCCCTGAAGTCCCTTCGCAGGCTGCACTCTGCAGGCCTGTTTCTTTGCTTCTGCAGGTTCCCTTCCCCTGAATGATGCTTCCACACTGGCCTTCCCAGGCTTTGCTCTCTCTTCCAGTCCACTCTGTAGGACCATGGTGAGGACGCTTCTGCTCTGGGAAGAGTTCTGCGCCTGAATTCCATCCACACCCCAGGGAGGCCCACCCTCTTGGTGGTTCTGTTTTTGTACTCCTGTTGTGTGATTACCCGCTTATCTCTTTTGTGAACCTTGAGGGCTGAGGACAGTGTCTAGCTCATGCTTGTGTTCCTAGTGCCTAGTGTGTAGAAAGCATTTAATGTGTTGAATAAAACAACTTATTTTTTTATTAAAATAGGAACATTCATGGGCAGCTTCCGGTTTCAGAAGGCTGACCCTGTAACTGGCCCGCAGCAGCCCCGGAGTTTACCTGCAAGGCCAGGCAAACCCCCTCGCTTCCTCACAGCTGGAGGCCACTCTGCCGTGCTTGCCATGTTAGCGCTGCATTTAGAGCCATCCCAAACGGCTTGTTTCTCTCTTCACAACAGCCCTGTTGGGTACAGGTTTTCCTGTCTGCCCGTCTTCTGAGGGACAAAATGTGAAATTTAGAGGAAAGTAAGATTTGTTTTATGTGGAACATGGTCACCTTCAAATTAGGGAGAGAAGGCAAGGGATGAAAAAGTCCATCTGGCGTGCTGGAGATGATCTGGAGAGTCTCCACTCAGGAACCCTGGAGCCTGGGAGCTGGGGGCTGATGGCATGCACGGGGCCTGACACTTTTCAGTCTCTCAACTCCTTTCTGTTTAATGAAGCAACATTTACCCAAGGTACCAATGACGTCCTTCCAAAGTACATTGCCAATTCGTATGACCTTATGAATTGGCAGAAGCCCAAAAGTGTCCTTATCATTTTATAAACATGAGCACTGCAAGAAAACAACCTCATATCTGGTAATAGTAGTGTGCATTTATTTTGTCTTACAAAATACTGTGAGGTCATTATAGTATTATCTCTTTACTGTGGAGAATAGGAAACAGGCTGGGGTAGTTAATTGTGTGTCTGTGGTACACAGCTTGGGTTTGCTCTTAGCCCATTGCTCTTTTTGTTCATAATTGTGAGATTCTTTGACCCCGTAATGGAACCTCTGCATTCCTAGTGTTAGAACTTCTTTTTTTTTTTAATATTTAGTACAGAGTCTGCAGGGTCTCACTACACAGTTCGAACTCAAAGTGCTCCTCCTGTTTTCATCCTCCCAAGTATTGGGATTACAGGCGTGCGCCACCACGCCCAGCGTCTAACTTTAATTCTTGTCTTTTGTAAACTCCTAATTGGTACTGTATTTCGGGGCAGTCGCGGGTAGGACAGGTGGGAGCACACATGTGGATGCAGGGGTGCCACCCAAGCAGCAGCGGCTCTGGAGTGATACTTGGATTAACGGTGAAAGCATCTTCCTAGAGTGCCCGGAATACCGTATTTCAAATCTTAGAAAATGCATGTGAGCAGTTGTCACAAGTTAGACTCTCGGTTAAACTCTGTCCTCAATCTATCAGAGATTTCTTGTTTGCATACTCTGAATCATGTAGAAATAATCTTGTTTATTCTGACCCCAGCCTTCTTTTTATTGCTTCTGAGAACAGATATACAGAAGGAACCAGTCGCTCAAATCTCAGAGAAAGGAATGCAGCCAACAGGATGAGGCCGATTCTCACTCCTCTTAACAAATGATTTAGAGCTCCGCTTTGCCAGTTAAGAACTACGTGTGACCTAACATTCTTCCAGTCCTGTCTTTATGTTCTACTTATTGTAGGTGTAGCTTCACCTTTGTGTATCTTATAGAATGGGGATGCCAAATAATAACTGTGAGATTGCCTGAGTGCATATGTAGCGTAGTGGTGGAAAGATAATGTCTTAGTAAATGTTAAAATGTCTACTTCAAAGTCTTAAGTCAGACACACCTAGATGTAAATGGACTGTTGGACTATGCAGATGACCCTAACAGTTCTCTAACTCTCCTGAAATAGAAATCCTTCATCGGTATACCATCCCCCCTCACTGCATGTGGCATGTTTATGTAAGGGCTCAGAACATGCTTCTTGAGACAACTGAATGAAAGAGTGAATGGCTACGTAGATGGATGGGATTATTGGGTTAGAAAACAGCGACAACCAAACAGGTACAGAGATACCTCCACCCTCTATCCGGGGCAGCTGGGAGCTGTGTTGTCGCAGAGCAGTAAGCAGTGACCTTCCAGTGCCAGTGCCACGCCTGGGAAAGGCCAGAGATGCCCAGCTCAGGTGGCTTCCTGTCCCGCTTGGCTTCTCCCCTTGCTGCCCTGCCCAGAGCAGGAAGAGGAGCCCCACACGCTGCCCTGCCCTGCGTGTACTTCCTTTTCTGGCATGTTCACCATCCTTCAATCCAGGGTTTCTGTTTGTGTCACAAGTCCTTGTGCTCGATTGGCAGAATGTTTCAGGGACATACTATCTGGAAACAGATCAGTGGTAACAGCTCTGTTCTGTATACTCTGTACTCAGGCTTTCTGTTCAGCAGATTTGGACAGCCCAGGGAAGGCACTGTGCTTTGCTGCGCCCTTGCTACACGGAAGGTCCTCATGGTCACCCTCTTCTGTATGGTAGCTCTAGGCATGGTGCTCCATGGCATGCACTTTAGGAAACTGAAGGTCGCTGGGCTTGAGAACTTACCCCGTCACTTGGCTTATGGCTGCTCAGGCCCAAAGCTTTTAGGTGTCTTTCTTCATAACCCTGTGTCATGATTACAGTAACAGTGTTTTCTCCACAGGACCCGGATTGGCTGATTAGATTTGTTATTCTCATTTTGCTAAATCTAGTTCTGGACTGTGGATGTGGTTCAGAGGTACAAGTCTTTTGTATTTGGTTTATTATTTTTTATTAGTGCATGTTTGTCGTGCATACCGTTTACATTCCGTACGGGGATTGGTAGGTGTGTGTGATGCAGCTTCATCCCTTTTCGCCCCGCCCCGCTGCCTCCGCCCATCCCTTTATCCCCTTCCTCATTTTCAGTCCACCTTTGCAGTGTGTAATGTTGCTCTCCTCATCTGGGGTCGGAGTGTGTGCATGAGCATCTCAGTCACTTTGTCCATCTTTCGTCCCTTCCTCCTGCCGTCCCTCACTCTCCAGATCCACTCCCATTTTAGGAAGACCTGGGCCCTTGCTTTCTGTTGCAGAGCTCTTATTGTGCTCTTTATTTATACTTTGCCTTTCTCAGACAGGAAAAACCATGTGACACCTACTAGATCGTGCGTCCCACTGGTTTCGCTTAACATAGGGTCTCAAGGTGTATCCCGTATCCCACAAGTGACTCGAGCTTAGCCCTCTGTGGCAGAGCAGGGCTCCACTGTCACACTTGCTTTATCTATTTGGAGGGAGCCCTTTTTGATCCTCGTATCAGTCCAGGAAGTTTATATTTGTAACCTCATGGATAAGTTATTGGAATCCCATCAAGTTAATTCCAGTCTACTACTGCAAGTGCAACTGACAGGGAGAATAAAGACACTAAGACACATTTATACTTACGGGGAGCCAAGGGGTCCTAAGTCCAGCCATGGGGATGGCTATCCAGAACAAAGGCCTCTACCCAGGGCCAAACCCAGACTTTATTCAGTCATGGAGGAGGAGTGGCTTGAGGATGAATGACTGAGAATTGCAGGAAGTAGGTGAGTACTGTGATCTGGGCTGGGTAGGAGGCCTGCGTTTACCTCTGCAATTTGCAGAGAGAAGGACATGCAGAAAAAAGTAATTTGCATCATATTGTTGAGATAGTATCTAATGTTTTGGGGTCCTGTGCTTCAGCTCTTATGTGTAATCTTTCAAGCCCTGGGAAGTCATAACCTCTACTGAAAGCTAATCCCAGCCGACAGTGTGGAGCACTGGCTCTTCGTCCTGTCTCCACCCGGCTCATATTAAAGAGCAGCAGGTGCGTGTTCTCAGGGAAACACATGCGCCATCTTCACAGACTACCACCAGCACCTTAGCTAGACCAGTATGCTTAAGGCCAGTTGGAGAGATAAGGAGAAATCCTCGCCAGCTCTGTACCTAACAATGCATAGAGACAGGGTCAGGCACAGCCAAAACAGAGACATCTGCTCTTCTTTCAAGGAGAGTCGCCCAAGTGGTCCTTCACATCTGTTCATTCACTGATGAACGTTCTTACCAGGCCCTGGACTTGACCCCCCACATTATAATGACAGCACAGTATAACTTTTTCGATTGTTTATGACTTTGCCACAGACCCACACTCTGAACAATCCCATATTCAGATTAGCTTGTGGTGATGGGCTGGAGCTTCCCACGGGGAGTAGAGTTTTTTTGGGATGGTGGTGGTTCTCATTGCTCTTTTTTAAGTGCTAAGAGTGAAACTATGGACATAAACCTTGCTGCTTGCCAGTTCATCTCACTGCCGTGTGCTAGCCCCGCTTTCGATATTACTGTTAGTCCAAGAGAACTGGATTTGTCCCTCCTTTGAGGTGCATCTCATATCTACTCAGTAGTTACCTTTTTAGTCCATAAAACGTGACAGTTTATCATAGCAATAATTAATTGCCTGCTGACGTATCTATTTAGCCATAGAAAAGGAGAAATAAAATGATTTGTAGGCTGAACCAAGAATAGAAACGCAATTCAGTATTCCAGTCATGCTTTCGTTGACCTTCTGCCTGACAAGAGTGTAGCTCAGTCACAAGAGGTCACGCTAAGGGCATTTTATATTTTTAATCAGAACTCAGAATATGGGCACATTTCATTTTGCAGAATAAACAAGTATGTGAAGTACTGTTTTTCATTACACATCCTCCTTGACTCACACTGTCATTCCGAGGTGATTGGTCCGGAGTTCTGCCTGACCTTCAGTTGGCAAGAGTACTTGATGCAGCCTACACAAGCCCCGAGTTCTTGGGCAGTTAGTTCATTCAGTCAGTGTAGATGAACCAAGCATCTGCTGTGTGTCAGATGCTCTTCTCAGCCCTGGAAATGCAACACTGAGCAAACAGACGAAGTTACCTGTTTTCATAGGATTTAATGTCTAGCAGTACAGGTTATAAATAAAATAAGTGCAGAATATAAGTTTGAGCCCAGCCTGGGCAACGTAGGGACTTAGCAAGACCCTGTCTCAGAGAGAGGGAGGGAGGGAGGGCGGGCTAGAGATGCAGCTCAGTGCCTCTGGCTCAATGCCTGCA
Organism: Octodon degus; assembly: GCF_000260255.1. Classification (NCBI taxonomy): domain Eukaryota; kingdom Metazoa; phylum Chordata; class Mammalia; order Rodentia; family Octodontidae; genus Octodon; species Octodon degus. The sequence continues at coordinate 27,954,912 of NW_004524588.1, read as the reverse complement.
TGGCAAAAAGGAAAAAAAAAAGTTTTAGATGCTAAGGATAGGGAATAATTGGGGAAAGTGAGGTGAAGAGGAGGAACTGATAAAGAGGCAGACCTGAAGACCAAAGTCACTTTGGGGGCAGCCCCAAAGCAAGTGACAAAGGCAGTCATAGAAGTCCCAAGTGAGAACATTCCAGGAGGGGCCTTGCCGTGATAGCGGGGCCGTGAGGTACCCATGACCTGTGGGTTTGAGGAAGAACTAAGGTTGATGTGGCTGAAGAGGAAGAGCAGGATGTGGGGCCAGGGAAGCGCGGAGGGAGCGGGCAGATGGTATAGGTCCTGGTGTACTATTTGTAAGAAACCTGGCTTTTATTCTTTGTGAAACAGGAAACTGGGTTCTGAGCAGTGGGTTTTGACGGAGTCTGATTTACGTTTTAGTGCAATCATGTTGGTTGCCACATTGAGTGCAGGGTGTATGTGAAACTAGTTGGGAGTTTCAGTAGTCTGGCAAGCCACAGTGGTGGCTTGGCCAGGTGGTTAGCAGTCTGTCTGGAAGAGTGCGACGGTGTGATTCTGGGTATGTTTTGAAGAAAGACTCTAGAGTCTGTGGGGTGAGAGAAAAGGAGGAACCACACGTGGCTCCAGGGGTTGGGCCCAAAGCAGTCTGAAGAGGGCAGTTGGTTGGTGTGAACAGGATGGACTGCACAAGGAGACACTGGCTTGGCACTGGACCAAGACTGCGCTTGTGTAGACAGGAGACTAACAGAGAAGAGGAGGGGGGTGGGGAGAGCAGGAGGAAAGGCTGATGGGTTGTCAGGTGAGCCACAGGTGCAGATATGACGCCTGCTCATCTGGATGATGTGTGGTAAAAATAAAACAGCAAAGAAGGAAAGGATTCACTTTTATTCCTAGGGGCAAGAATAAAATAGTTGTTATCGTGAGTGGAGAAAAATAGTGCACTGTGTTTCGATGAGTGTAGTTCCAGTGACTTTCTTCCTTAGTATGTGCTCGCAGTGCATACCGACAGCGCCGTGGAGTTGGTGCGTGTGCAGAATGTGTCTAATTCTCACCCTGCCCCCGAGCTTCAGCGACTATTAATAAGCTCTAGAGGCTGCTGTGCAACGCATGCCTGTAGTTGACGCTCTGCCTGACACCTTGAGGAAAGAGCAGATGTCACGTCAGACGTTGCCACCATGGGCACAGAGATGAAGACAAAAGCACGAGACTCAGGGAGACTCTGGGGTGTGTTGACTGTGGCCGTCACTGGTGTGGTAGTCGTGTCAGGTATTTACATGTGTCCAGACACACCAAACCATACACATTAGATGTAAATTTGTCAGATCACAATAAAGCTGTGCAATGTGTGTGGGGGGGTTCAGTTTTGGACATTTGGAATGTGAGATGCCTTCAGGGATTTATTGGAGCTTCATATACCTTTCTAGAGCTCAGAGAGTTCATGTCCCATAGCAGGCGACTTTCTAGACTTTCTCTTCCACATGTAACCGCACATTAATGACAGGAAGTAGAGGCTAGTACAGTCCTCCCTGATGGAGGAGGAGCTAAAGTACAGCAAGGGTCACACAGATAAGAAGGATGGGGCCAGGGTTTGAGCCTGAGCTATTACCAAGCCTGAGCTGTTTCTCATAAGGCATAAGCGTGAGATTGAGGCTGGGGACACACGTCCATGTATCCTAGGTAATTCTGTGAAGCAGCTAGCGTCATCCCCTGGGGTGTAGCGAGTAACAGGAGGGGGTTGGGGATGTTGGACGCCTAGGGCGTGGAGCAATTGCTGCCAGAGAGGCTGTGAGTTTGGCTGTGGAGCACGAGCCTGAGGAGAACCCAGCTCATAGCCAATTCCAGGGGGCCGGAAGGGGGATGCAGAGAAGCCACTTCCTGCAGAGCAAGGTGGAAGGCTTTCTCCTTTACCCTTTACCACGGTCAGATCAGAAGCCCCTTCTGTGCAGCTGCTCATAGTGCTCTGGTGAACTTCATGACCCAGTAATGCAGTGAGCCTGGCTTTCAGACCAGAAGAGGGACGTGGCTCGGACTCAGAACACCCCAGGAAAGTGTAGAAACTCCTGTGTTAAGCCAGGTCCTGCAGGGTCTAACCTTTTTCCTTATATCCTGACTTTACTTTTTAAAAAAATTTTACCTTGAAGAGTAATAACAAAAACAAAGACAAAAATTAGAAGCAAAGACAGAAACAGGGTGACATACAACAATACATACATTGCATAATTTCAGAACAAGAATAACTAACGTGTGTATCCATTTCTAATGTCATATCTATTATTACTATATTTTCTTTAAATTTTAAAAAAGCGTAAAAGAAGAAAAGCAGAGAGACAAGAACAAAAATTTAAGATTTCCAGAAAACAAACAGTAATATTCAATCGTGTATGCAATCTTATATAACTATTTGTTAAGCTGAGCAACAGAGTTGAGGATACCCTGACTTTACCACAGCTTGGCAGATGTGCCTTCCTTCCTCATGGATCTGCGAGATGGCAGTGAGGACTTCAGGAAATCTGCTTGCTCCTACCTTGCTACTCAAAACTTAGTATTTGATGCATACCTAATTTGTTGATTGCATGGACCAAGATGCATGATTGAACAAGAACATATAAGGAAATGAACGTCATTGATGGTCGTGAAATGAGCATCCACTACTCTCAGGACACATGGACAAATGGGGCAAGGAAAGCCAGTGAAGCATATTTTCTCTTTGGATATCTGTATTGTCCCTGGGACCACAGTACCTATCAGAGCATCGGAAGACTTGGGCTATTTGATGACCTTACTTTCCATACGTCCTTTGGACTTTAATCTTTGCCATCACTCTTCCAAGGTCAAAGGTCTTATGACCTCCTAAGTCCCTGCAGTGACCCATTCCACTGGTTCTCCTCTAGCCCTTCTCTGGAGCTACAGAAATTCTACTGTCTCCTAATGTCTCCCATAGCACTGGGGACCCTTCTGGAAGCCCATTTCTCCTCAGATAGTGTGGTCACTCCTTATCGTGGCCTTCACAGCTGGCCTGCTCTGATCATGTTCTCTCTGGCCTTATCTGGTGTCATACACTTTGCCTGGTTTTTGAACTTTAGCCAGGTGGCTTTCTTGTTATTTGCTTTTTCTTTTTTATAAAGTCAATTTTTTCTGTCATCATAGGGTCTTTGCCCCTGATGTGTTTTTTCATTGTTACTGTTCTTTGCAGTCTGTGTTATTCCCATAATACTTTGCAGTAGCTTCCAACATGCCTTTTTTGTGAGCATGTCTCAGTCACCTGAGGAGAAGAGTCATACTTATTTGTGTTATGAGTTAAGCCTCACTGGACTGAGCTCTTTAAGTTCCATCGTGACATGGCCAGGGGAGGATTTCTTCCCCTCCAATCCTCATTACCTAACACAGGGGATGGTGGTTTTCTTTTTTCTGTGAAGGGTTAAGTAGTAAAGATTTTAGGTTTTTATAACAATATGGTCTTTGTTGAAATTATTTGCTATGATATTTTATCACAAAACAGCTACAGACAGTATGAGAAGGCTTTCCTGATGAAAACGTTGAACTGTAGTTTGGCATGGGCTGTAGTTTGCCAACACTATGCTAGCTAGCATAGTACAGGCTCATAACGTGAATAGCAAAAGTTGAATGTGGAGCACTTAGCAAATGTGGACTCAGTAGTGGCAATTATGTTTGAAAGCTGTGTAATCATATTCCTGTTACAGTATAGCAGTTTTCCATGTGGACCTGTGGACAGTTTCCAACTACAGTGATTCCATAGTAGTTATTACTTACATTTATGCCTTAGTGATTATAAAATTAGCAAATTCTCATAATAAAATATTGAGCATTTCAAAATATATAAAGAAAATATCTCACTTCTCACAGAAAACATTGTTTATATGTGACATTCCAGAAATTTCCATTATACCTAAAAACACACATGCTATTTCAAACTTTTCATTCTAGTCATCAAAGTTCTGTTAGGCCATCATGAACAATTCTTCTAAGTAACCATCAACCCACAGAGTGGGAATTTGCTCATGAACAGAAACAGTTTTTGTTTTTTTTTCACTAAGCATTTCAGTTTAAAAATAGTAGACTTGGGGATTTTGAATGCAAAATATATTTCATCACATTTTTCTTCTAAAAATAGAATGCACAGGTGGCTTGAAGTAATACAGCCCTCTTGCTCCATCCACCATTCTTTCAGAGAGACACTTTCCTTTTCTCTTACAGAGGAGACACATGCTCAGGGAGTCACAGGTCTACCTCAAGTTACGAAGCCAGTAATTAGAGAGGAGGGACAGACAGATCTTTATATGTCTAACATGGTGTCTGTTACTAATTTCTGCCACCATCCAGACTTAGTAGAGGACCTTGAACAGTAGTTACGTTCATAGAACCCAGGAAGGAAGGTCAAAGAAATGAAAATTATTTTATTAACCTCAAATAGTATTTATTATTATTATATAGTATCGAGAAGCAGGTATAATCTCTTTGTGTTAGTAAACGGTAAGGAGAATTAGGTTGGGCACACATGCCATTGCCTGATGGCGAGCATTCACATGCACAAGAAGGAGCACACCGGCAGTCAGATCCTCCCCACTAGTGAAGGTAAAAGGAAGGGTGTGTTTTGACTTGTAGCTCTGGAAAGAGACGGTCCATTATAGTTACAGTCTTATGTGGAGGTAGCTGCGGGCCTTCCCAGCCTTTGCGGGGCGACTTGCAATCGAGTCTCCAGGGCTGTCTCTCGGGCTACGTCTCCCAGCCTTTGGGGGGCGAGTTGCAATCGAGTCGCCAGGGCTGCCTCTCGGGCTACGTCTCCACGCCCAGGCTGCTCACTGAGCAGGCTTGTCAGTGCTGTCTGCTGCCTCCACTGTCCTCACAGTTGGGCACCATTGTACTCCTCCACCGCTTGAACAGCTGGTGCCTCAGTCTAGCTGTTAAAGAGGGAGCTAAGGATCTAGGAAGATTGGCGTGTGTGGGGTGCACGTGCGTGCGAACATGCATGCGTGAGGGAGTATTTGTGTGTGTGTGTTTCCTCTCAGCCAGTCATTCTTTCACATGATAAATGTGGTGACAAGAGTTTATCATAATTTTGTTTTCTATCAATGAATTGGGAGGGGCTGGGCAGATAATTTAGTAGAATAAGCACTTGCCTGGCAAGTGCAAGGACCTGAGTTTAATCCCCGGTTCTGCAAAAAAAAAAAAAAAAAAAAAAAAAAACAAAAAACACCTGAGTGAATTGGGATTTTAAAGCTGGGTGTGGAATTACAGGGCACTTCAGTGAAACAGAAAGGTGCTCACCTTGTTTGCTTTGTCGTGTGCTCATGGATTTATTCATTCCTAGTCAGTAGTTCTAAACTTTTAGCAGTGTAAAAGAACAATAGATCCTGACTGGTGCTTTAATTTGCATTGTCATCATCAATATCAAAACCATTTATTGAACTCTCAGACTAAGCCAGGAATAGCAATTCAAGACACGGTCCTGGAACACGAACACTTTCTCACTCTCAAGTGTCTTATTTCTTAGTTGGGAAGCAGATCACAACCAATGGGTAGTTTACTTAATTCTCCTTCAGTTGGCTGTTAGCCCCAAAGGTGCTCATAGAGTTAGAGAAGATGGACTTCGGGGTCATGTAAAATTGGGATGAGTCCCAGCTCTGCCATCGGCCAGCTGTGCGACCTCAGTGTCACCGAGCCTCAAGGAGCACAGTCCCCGACCTGTGGCCTGGGCTAATAAGTGACCCTAAGAGGAGCTAGGTGGGTGAGGAAGCGTGGACAGACTCCTCCGCACTGTGCCTAAGCCGTCAACACTACATGCTAAGCTTGTTGGGCAGAGTGAGCTTTGCTTCCCAGACCCAGTCTGCTTCAGAGACCGTAGGATGAGTGTTGCTGTGCTCCCAGGACAAGCCAGCGCGGTGCTGCAGTGCCCTTTATGTCACTCCTGCTCTCCCATCGCCTTCTCTGTGACTGGTCTCAGCGTGTTCTCTGGATCTGACTGCTTGTCACTGTCAGTTATGTCATTCGTGCCTGTAGACGCTCTTCTCCTTTGAAGAATTGGGTAGAGATTCCTCTGTGTTCCGTGGGGCACCCCTCTGATCTGATCCCAGATTTCTGGGACCAAACAGCTTGTCTTTTGTACTTGCTCCCATTGCAGGCCTGGTATCTAGAACTCTCTGCTGACTACAGGGGTCCTTGTCTGTCTTCCCTCAGGGCCTTCCTGGGGGAAGAAGAAGACTCCTGACTCATGCTGATTCAGGTTCAGAGGAGGGCTGTGGTAAGGCAGGTCTAGCGCATCCATAGGCATAGGGAGAGAAGCTTCCAGAAAAAAAATGGTTGTTCACAAAGTATTCAGCCTTGTTCCTACCCTCCCTGTGTCTTCTCTCCTGCTTTCCCATTCATCAGCCTGGTTGCCAACACAGCTGCTTCTAGCAGTCTGCATACCCTTTGCTGCCTATTGTTGGTTTCTGGGTTTCTTAACTAATGAGCCCAAGAGAGCCACCCAGCTGGTTGTTCGCCGCGCACCGCGTTGGATGGCCACAGTTGGAGGTTGCGACTGGCATGGAGGCGCACGGCAGGGGTTCGTGGGTTCCGAGCGCGCCAGCAGTACTCAGCCCCCCCCCCCAATCGGGGCCTTAGGGAGCATTTCCCTGAGCCTGTATTCCCTGAGGCTGGCAACAGATAGAACTCTCAGAATAGTTTAACAGAGTTTAATGAAGAAACTAAAATTGAGGGAGTCGTGAAGATTCAGTCCAATGTCTAGGAACGGTCAGTAACAGGAAGCTGTGACCATCCTAGGCCTGTGGGGTAAGGAACAAAGCCCAAGGGAAGCCGTGGCTGCAGAGGAACAGCCTTAGTCAGAGCCACCGCAGGGAGGGCATCAGCCACCTAGTGCTTCTCTCCGCCTCCAGAGAGCTTAGGTGACGTGGTCCTTGGAAGCTGGCCTCCTGGGACACAGAGCAGGCAGGTAAGAGCAGAGTGTGGACCTGGGAGGCAGGAGATCACCCAGCAGGGCACTGTGAGCCTGGCTGGGCACCACCGAGTGATCTAAGTAGCGAAAAGAATATTGAAAACTCCCCAGCCAGGGGTGACAGAAGCAGCTCCATGAAAGAAAGCAGAGGGCATTAAATTCCAACCACAGAAACGACATGGTTAGGGAAGAAGAAGTGATGTGTGGGGGCTGGATGTAAGGGAGAATGGAGGCCTTTGTGGGCGAGCTCATGAAGAAGGCAGCTTGCCATCAGCCAAGAAGTAACGGCATGTTGTTGAAGGGCAAGAGACTAGGGAGGCATTCAGAGAGTGTAAGCCAGGAAGTAGACTGCTTATCGGTGCGTGAATGGGGTAGGAAGTCCATGGTTCTGTGTCGTGTAACACCAGATGGGTAGTCGGTCCAGTATGCGGAAGAGCAACATGGCGTGCGTTTTCTTCGGTACCGTGGTCAGTCATCCCAGCTCGTGCAGGCTGTGCATCTCCAGAGTATCGGCACCATGTGAGTCAGCTATGTGCAGCCAGGCCACTCTCCAGGGTGACATAAACTGTGTGTCACCGGGCCGGGGGTGGGATTCCCATGCAAGCCCAGCGCCACCTGCTGCCCTGATCTCCGATGTTAAGGACCGGTCAAGGGCCAGTGTGCTCCGTGCTTCTGAAATAGACTCGACTCTGAGAATTGCTGATTGCAGCAGGTATCTGCCGTTTCCGTGTGGCTGTCCGAGCAGAGGCTCAACTGCGTCGGAGGCTGAAGACTGAAAATCTAGTGAAAATCCAGCGCAGTAGCTCCTGGTTTGGGACCATCTTAGAATCAGTGGGCAACTTTAAAGTCTTCCTAAGGGGGCCCCACTTTATTATTCTTATTTAATGGGCCTGGCAGATTGAATAGCTTCTGGGGACTTTTCAGCTGACTTTTCTGAATTCTGTACCACACAGTAGACATTAGGAACAGTTGCTCTGGAAAAGAAAGCAGAATCCAGAGTGGAAAACAGGTTTCTGTGAGTAACAAGGAAAGAAACCGAAGAAGAGCAGGGAGGAGGAAACCTGAGAAAGCCCTGCAGCCCGGAGAGGCCCCTGAGGCTGCTGGGCACCTTCTTGGCTCCTAGCCTGCGCGCCCAGTGTGCGCAGTCACAGAAGCCGGGTCCCAGGAGGCCCCCGGGGTGCTTTGCTGGCTCTCACTGCCATGATTTTCTTCGTCCCATCTGCAGGCCCAGGGTTCAGGGACTCTCCAGCCCGTGCCCACATATCTTGGGGCTCTCCCAGCAAGCCCTGGCTTCTGCGCAGGAAGGTGTGTGTGGCCAGGAACCCAGAGGGAGGCGATTCACTTGGAGGGAGGTGGAGAGCACCAGTAGCCCGTAGTGGGGGGTACCGGAAGTGGAAACCTCTGCCTTGCTGGGTCCTAAAAAAAAGAAGCAGAAGGGAGAATTAGCACCCTTCCAATGCTGCTAAAGCTGTTTTGTTCCTAAGAGGATAAAGAATATTTCAGGTGCCAAGCTGGGTGGGTCAGGGTTTCTTTCCTGAGAACTGAAAGGCTTCTAGGTTTCTTCCTCCTCAGATGTCCTTAGTTCCGTGGCCCCACGGGACTCTCCCTTCCTTGCCAAAAGGCTGTTCTTTTTCTCACTGGGTGTTTTCCATGGTCAGTAGATTTCCCTCTGGTTGCTTTTAACTTGTGACTGCAGAAGACCTCTGTGGCCTGTCCAGCTCTGAGAAGATTATCTGATGTTCTGAGTGTCAGCTGCACTCAGAATTCTGTGTAAGAAGGAACTCTGTACCCACCCAGCCATGGGCAGCAAGTGACAGCATCGTGTGTGTGTGTGTGTGTGTGTGTGTGTGTGTGTGTACATCATAGTTTGCACAGCAGAAGCAGTCAGAATGTCCACCATGTTGCTTGTCCTGTGATTAATACTGGTTGAGAAACCCCAGTGGAAACAGCCTCCTTGTGTCCACAGGGCTAGGTAGATGGTCGCTAAGATCTCGCCTCTAGTCTCATCTCCAGGGGAAGGAAACCCCTCCTCCCTGTAGAGGACAGTTGCCATGACAGCCGCTCTGATGGTCTTCACCGTGACAACCTCTCCACATGGAAGATAATGGGACCGAAAGAGAGGACAGCTGCTCTGTCTAAAGCCTTGTGTGCAGCCAGGAGGAAGTCCTGTGTGCGTTAGAAGGCTGTTGTGGAGGTCCAGCGAGAGAGTCCTTCAGCCAATACCAGTCGCGTCTCAGAGTGCAGGGCCATCGCGCTAGATGTGGGAGCAGAGGTAACTAACTGGGTGTTGGCTCTGACTGCAGTTCAGTGGGGGAGACGGGGACGAACAGTCTCAGTGCAGTGGCAGGGACAGAATTCATCTGCTTTGGTTTTGGCTGTCTGTCAGAATCGCTGCCCGTTGTGTCCTGCTCCTGGGCACTGTCTCGCTTCTGCTGGCCTCGCTGTCTGCAGTGCCACACCCAGCCCAGCCACCTTTGCTGAGGCTCTGCCTCCTCTGTCGCGCTGGCGCCTGCAGCTCGCCTGTAGCCCTGGGCCCTGCCCACTGGGCCAGGTCCATCAGCCCTTTGCAGGGCGAGGCCCCTGTGCTGGTCCTCCCTCCACTGTACCCCTGGCACGACAGGCGGCCTCTGGAGTACTCAAGCGCCAGCTGCAGCGGAGCTGCCTCTGCCCCTTCCGTCCTGGCTGACTTCTGGGCCCTTCCTTCAAGCCACTATCTTCCTCCTTTGCAAATCCAACACTGACCTCAGGAGGCCAGAGACCCTTCCGGAACATTCTCCCTCTGCTCTGGCCCCCTAACTGCCATGGCAGACTTGCTAACTACCACTTCCCTAGGAAATTGCCCACAACCCCCATCTACGTTGCTTCTGTCCCACTGCCATCTCAGGAGAGTGTCTCCCCACAAGTGAGGCTCATCTCCATGTGCCCCTGAAGTCATCCCCTTGTCCTCCTGTCCCTCACCTGTGGCTGTGGCTGTGGTCATCAGCGACCAAAACATATGTTGAGTCTTCCCTAGGACTTGGGCAGGTCAAGGTACAAAAGGGTATCCTACCTCAAGGAGGGTTCAGTCCATGAAAATAGGAGGGATGGACCAGAACCCATTCACGGCTCCCAGTTCCCACTCTTAGCTCTTTCTGTTGACTTTCAAGCCCGTGTGTGTGTGTGTGTGTGTGTGTGTGTGTGTGTGTGTGTGTACTAGTATGGAGCTAAGGATCAAGTACAGGACCTTGTGCATGCTAGGCAGACGCTGAGCTGCATCTCTAGCCGTGTGTGTGTGGTGTGCACGCGCATGCTCTTCTCTCCAGTTTTTCTGGCCCTCTACGGAAGCCCCTTGCACCCCAGGACACTAGGGGACTTCCCCACCTTGCACCCCAGGACACTAGGGGCCTTCTCAGCCCTTGGTCTTGGGGCACAGTCCCCTGACTGGTCTTGGAGTCCATGGGGATAGCTGGCCCCTCAGAAGGGCTTCCTCTCACCTGTCACACCTCTGAGCTATGGTGCAGAAAGGGTAGGAACTGGGTGTGATTCTGAGCTGGGGGGAGCTGAGAAGCATGGGTGGTGGGAGGAGGCACTGGAGCACGTGGACAGGCTGGTGAGTTGTGTTGGTACGGACAAGCTGCAGAGCTCCGGCTTTATGCTTCCTGAGGATTGGAAGACAGCTCCTTGTCCCTGCTCTGTGAAAAATTCCCTGCCGCCTCGTGTACCAGGTGGCTTCTGAGGTCTGGATGGGTTTTGTGCAGCACAGAGGCACTAGGTGGGTCTCACTTTGCAGCCAGGCCAGCAAGAACTCAGCTGAGGGGCACCGGCACACTTGGGCCCGCCCAAGACCAAGAATGTCTGGGAGGCTGGCGCTGCCTGTGGCTGTGCAGGAAGGAGCTTCCTGGGCTGACTCCTGAGGCTCAGGAACAGCCCCGAGCTGGAGGCGCAGGAAGCACTGTGTGGAGCCTGGGCCCTGCTGACCACTGGGCTGCGAAGTCCATCTGGACCCTTCCACCGTCCTCCTCCCCAAGCCCTCTGCTAGTACTGGCCCCGACTTTCCAGCCCTCACGCCTCATGCCCATCCTTCTTTGCTCTTGGCAGCTGCTGGCCGTCCTCTGGCACAGTTCCCCTCCTCCTCCTCCCTTAACTTTATTTTGATGTGACACTAGGTGGTGGCTTCTTCCCGCAGGCCCATCTTCTTCCAGTGGCCACACTGTGGCTCTCGTCAGGTCCTTCCTCGTTCAGGGTAGAGCTGCATCTGGTGCGTGGTCCAGAGCCTTGGAGCCTGGAGCTGGGCTGCAGCTTGGCTGTTCCACTGACCAAATGGCCCGCCTGCCGCGAGGTGCAGCCCACCTCACAGGGTTACGTGAGGAGTGAAAGGAGGCAACGATGCTTTCCAGCTTTCTGAGCGACCCAGCTCTCCTTTCCAGTGGAGCCCGAGCTTTCCTCACTGAGAGCCCGCTAGTTTGTTGACTACTTGCTTCTGCCTCTAAGCCTCCGTGGAGAAAACTTACTAGGTGACTCCTGGTCTGAAGCGCGTTTGGAGGCATAGACAGCGGGGGGGTTAGGAGCACCAGTTATGGGGCGGGACTTCTTGAGCTAACACCTAGTCCTGCTACATTCTGGGATTACCTAATCTCACCTGTGGACTGGTGATTATAAGCATGCAGTGTGTTGAGAGTTGAGATGAGGGAATAGCCACTTGCAGACTCTGCACGTAAAGCTCTCAGAATGACGCCTGGCAGACAGCCCTTGGTGAGTGTCACTTTGCTCGCTGCCACTTCTAATGCTTGCTTTCACAGTACCAATCAGTATGACACAGACTTGGTAGGTATTGTTGAGTAGATAGATGAGTATTCTCCCTTCACAAGCCCTTTTTAATTGCTCATCCTTTTTTTCTTACATGCATATTACCATAAAAACTGGCAGTCTCATTTAATTCTGAAAAAAGACTGGGTGGGATTACTGCCTGTAATCCCAGCCCTTCGGAGGCTGAAGACAGGAGGATCACTGTGAGTCCGATCTGTGTAGTGAGACCCTGGAGGCCCTGTACTAAATACATAAAAAAGAAACACGATGAGTTTAACTAGATGTTGCTATCTGGTTTAAGGAAATACACCAGCTTACTCAGCAAAGCATTTTTTTTCTTGGTACTAAATTTGACATTTATTGTAAGATAATTTATGGGACAGGAGGCTAGTAAACTGGGTACAGTACTCTTTTAAAAAAATACAGAACATGTAGATATTAGGAAGAGAATTTCCCATTAAGTACAGCAGCTGTATCAAATTACATCAGCGCCCAAGGGGCCCAGGTCAGTGGGAGGTGGATTAGACAGAGAGCGCCTTGCTAGGCTGTCCTCCAGAAACTCCACTGGGAAACCGCGGAGGGACATGGGTGGTGTGTGCAGAGGGCGGGTGAACCTAGGAACTGGAATCTGAGATTGCTCCTGACATCAGAGGTATGCTTTAGGGAGCTGTGTTAGTGATTTACGGTACCTGCCCTCGCCAGACCACTGCACTGTGCCTGCCGAGAGCACGGGAAACTCCGCCGCACCTGGAAGTGGCACTGTGTTGAAGATTCTAGCGAAACCGTGGCGTAAGATACTTCTGCTATTTTAGTATCTTCCCATATGTAAAGTAGGTATTTTAGACAGAGGCAGACACAGATAGGCACGCATGCACGCGCACACACACATTAGTATCCCTTTGGGCAAATATGTTTGGTGGTTTTGTAGGGATAAGTGAACATATTTATGACAGGGAACTGAATTCTTTAGACCTTTCAGGAGATGCTTCAACAAAGACTATTAACACATTAGTCATCTGGGGTTTGGAAGGAAGCTTTGTCTTCTATTTAAAAGACTAGTCTTAAAACGGAGCAGTTTAGCACAGTGGCCTTTCCCTTTCGTGGAGAGCAGTTAACAGGGCATTAAGACGCCCTGGACTTTCATGAAACTTTTTAACTGACATGACAAAGTGACTATAATATGATACCCACTTTTATGGATGATTCCAAGTTACGAAATGTCAAATCTATAGAAATAAATTTCAGGAAGATGGATATGTGAGTAGAAGCATTGTGACTAGTAGCTGATGCAGAAGAATCGGTATGGAGCCAGGTGTGGGTGGCCACAGCAGCGAGCCCGGCTCCTTGGGAAGGTGAGGCCAGAGGGTCACGAGGGCGAGAGCAGCGGGGGCAGCTCAGCAAGCCCCATCTCAGAAGAAACGGGAAGGACAGACGCTGCCCAGGGGCGAAGCACATGCCTGATGTGAACGATGACTAGGGTTCAGTCCTCAGGACCACGGGAAACAAACGTGGGAAACAGAATCAGGTTGGCTTGAGCTAGGCGGCCTAGGCAGAGTCTGGGAGCTCGCGTAACCACCTCCTCGCGAGGGTTTAAGCCTGTGAAGTTGCTGACCCGTCAGGAGAGACGCTGAAGAGCTCTGTTCTGTTTATTTCAAACACACTTCCAGGAAGTGGCCTAACTTTAAAAGTAGAGCTAAACAAAGTAGGTAAGTTTTGGGATAGTAACCCCAAAAGGACTTATAAAGAAACACAAAATATGCTTTAGGAGAACTTTTTTTAAAGCCTGTGACTCTGGAGAAAACATCTGGTTAAGTGTCAGAGCAGATGTGAACGTGCTTTCCTTTCACTGTACTCATAGACATGTTGGATGAAATGGGTAATGTTTAAAACTAAATTCATATTTGAGCAAGAAAAGAAAATTTCAGGCATCAGAAATATGTAAGAAATCTGTGCCCAATGCAGTATGCCAGGTCCTGGGGGCTCTATGATGCCCCGAGACGCCATCAAGGTCATGTACATATAATGTCACACTGAAAATACATAATTGACAGTTCAGCATAATTGTTGGTCCCACACCTGCCCCGTCAGTATGAAGTAGTGTCAGGCCTTCATCTCTGTCGTCAGCCTGCATTCTGTCTTGCCATCAGACCACAGCACGAGGTCCGGGGTTCATACAGAGCGTGGTATGGAGGTCTGGTGAAGCAGAGGGAAGGGGCAGGGAGGCGCGCTGTCTGTTGCCAGCGCGTGTGGGGCATATGTTTGAGGCAGGACTGCCTAGGAGAACCAGGACGGGATGCAGAGCACAGCGTGGCATCGGGCCCTGGCTCTTCCAGCCGTCTCAGTTCCAGCCGGGCCAGTTGTGCGGGTACCTGTGAAAGATGGGCAGAAGGTCTTTACCCAGTTGCCAGGCGCATGGCCCGAGCGGAAGTGTGGACACCAGGAGCCCACGCGGCCGAGAGGATGCGAAAGCCTCCAGCCAGCCTCCCTGGCGGCCGGGAGCCCTCACGCTGCAGTTTAAGGAAGAGTGAATCATCCACAGTGCATCAGCTGCCTGATTTCTGCCTAAAGGGAGAATAGTGTTCCTCCGCTCCGCTCCCCCTGCTCCACTCCCCTCCCCTGCGCTCCCCTCCCTACCCTTCCCTCCCCCCGCTCCCCTCCCCTCCCCCTGCTCCCCTCCCCTTC
>NW_004524588.1:27914327-27939745 GCF_000260255.1 Octodon degus | reverse complement strand
CTTTACTTTTTCTGCTTTTACCTTTCTCTCTGTTCCTTTTTGAGGATTCCCTTTTCCTGCTCGTGTTGTGTTCCAGGCCTGCCACCTGTCACCGTGCCACTGCTTTAGCCCCGAATGGCCCTTGAGTTGACAGATCCTCGTGCTGTCTGCACTGACGCCATTTCAGAAACCCATCTCCATGCTTCCTCTACAAAGGCTGAAGACACCCTGCTGGGTTCAGTGCGGAAAGTGTGCCCTGCAACCATCAGAAAGTTGCACCTTAAAAGCCCTGGCCTTTGGCCCGGAACCCTGGCAGTTGGGTCTGCTGCACCCTACCGCATCTTGATCCAGTCATTGAGGACTGAAGCCAGCAAGTCCTAGGGGATGACCTTCAGCTATAAGACAGCAGTGACAGAACCTCTGCAAAACAAGTGAGCTGCTTCATCTGTCCCAGGAGATGGGGGAGTGGAGAGCATCTAGGATCGTTGTTGTGACTGAGGTCTGGGGAAGGAATGGAGTAAAATAGCACCAACCTCTGGAGTACACCGTCAGGCTCCAGCCGACGCCCTGCTTCAAACCAGGCTCGTACTCCCTGCCCCACCCCCCGGCCACGCAGGCATGCATGGGAGCGGCGGCGCTTGCCTCTGCAGAGTGGGCACGCTTGCCATGCGCAAGGGCGGACGCAGGCGGGCTGCGTTTCCGGTGGACAGCGGTTACCACACGGTCTCCAGGGCTGACTGCACTGGGGATTTGTAGGATGGTTTTAGGAATAGCACCGATACCAGGGAATCAATTAGCTGTGATTTACTTCTATTAATTAGCTGTGATTTACTTCTATTAATTAGCTTATTTCCTTTTAAAAGTTACACATAAATAATGCATAGGTTGCCATGGGTAGGGAGGCACAGAGGGAATCGAGAGATAAATGAAAGAGCCGTCGCCTGCATTCCCAGCTGTCAGTCGGCATTCGTCTGTGTATCTGTGTATCTCATTCATTTTTCTTGCATACCTTTAGGCTTTTCAAAAATTGTTATCATTTAGTTTTATATCCTTCCTTTTGCTTTTAGCATCATGACATGTCTTTCCCCAACACTGCAAACTGCTCATAATTACAAATGCCTTTCATGGGTTTGAAATAGTTCTTTTGACATCTGTGGCATTTTTTACCTTCTTTTTGTGAAAATATGGGCTTGTTCAAATTTCTGCTGTTGTAAATACTGCCGTTGTGACCACCTCAGGGCTGAAAGGTGAATGAGAATCCTGTGAGGTTGTAGTATATGTCAGCCCTTGGGCTGGATCTTGTGTGGAATATATGGGGTCCTTGTCAAGAAAGTGACCACCTAGCTTGGGTATTGAAAACATATTCCTGTGTTAATCCTGAGCCCCTTGCTCCTTAATACTACAAAAGTGTACTATTGAACTAAAAAGATTCTTTTATGAAAAGCAGAACCAATAAAGGAATAAATATAAATATATTTGGTATATAGTATACTCCTAGTATGTACATTTATACCTTTAAATTACTGACAGTAATTGTCATGGAGAGGTTAAGTTTTTTTTTTGTTGTCGTTTTTTTGTGGCCCCTCAACATGCCTTGGGCGGGCCGGCATGCCATGTGGTGCCGGGATCGAACTGCAGTCCTTGCAGTTGCCTAAGCAGGTGCTTTAGACCACTGAGCTATCTCGCTGGCCCCTGAGATTAAGTTTAAACAATAATTGGTCTAATTCAATGCTATAGTAAAAATTTTTTTCATGTATTCCAAAATGTAGGTGTGTCCACTTAGAACCTGTGCATTGAATTGCAGCTAATGTTGCTGGCAGATTCTTTGAGCTGCAGCCCTGATTTTTTACACTTACTTTAAATTTAATGGAAATATATTCAATGCGAGCTGTGAAGTTCGCAGAAGTAGAAGAGACTCCGAAGGAATGTCTTGGGCTGGGCAGTGTGGTCAGTGGCTGGACATGTGCTCAGTATCCGTGTTGGTTCAGTCCCCAGTAGCGACCGGAAAGCCTCTTGTGTGTATGTGTGCATGTGCAAAATGGGGTACACTGCAGAGCGGGGGTCAGAGACACAGAAGGAAAATACAAATAGCCTATATGAAGGGTGCTTTCAGATGTCAGGACTGTGAGAACAAGAATCAAGTGTGCGCATCAGGGAACCAAGTAATTTCAAGCACAAGCAATGTAAATGGCAGGGCAGAACCTGCTGTGGCGCGCTTGCCTGGAGGAGGCCCAGCTCTGGGAGGCAGAGGCAGGAGAACTGCAAGTTCAAGCCCCGCCCGGGCAATGTGGCGACTCAGTAAGACCTTGTAAAGATAAAAGGTGACGAGAGCTGGGATGTAGCTCAGCGCAGAGGTCCTGGGTTCAGTGCCCGGTACCGTGTGTGTGTGTGTGTGTGCGCGCATGCATACACCAGTACACACACGCATGCATGGGTGCACACACGTTAGTGTACAGTAGCAGGGACTTTCTTGGAGTCCTGGCAGGATGACCCAAGTGCTCGCTCTCTGAGTGGACAGGGTTGCATCATGGCATGTGTTCTCTCCTTTCAGATTGATGATCCCAACAGCAGCTTTGTGGAGGCCATTGATGAGGCTGCAGCTGCCACTTCTGTGAACAATCTGGGAAGCCAGCAAGCCTTGAATGCAGATTACCTGGGTTCTGAGTATCAGCGTGGACAGCTGTACCCTTTCCCCCTCGACAGTGATGCCCACAGGGCCACATTCGCGCTCACAAATTCGGTTCCAATGACCCTGTCCTTCCAGGAGCGGTGGTACGCAAATCTCCACAGCCTGATGGACAGAGCCTTGCTCCCTCTCTGTGGCGATGGGGACGATCTGTATCTCCTTGCTGGCGCGGTGCCTTCCGAGCGCAGAGTTAAAGACAGAGTGACAGTGCCTGCTTTTGTGTGGCTGGCGGCCTGCTGCGCCGTGCCTGGGGAAGGCTGGGCCATGGGCTTTGTCAAGCATGTCCGGGACAGTGACCTCATAGAAGACGTGATGGTGAGAGACCTTGAGAAGCTGCTTCCCTCGAGCCCTCAGCTATTTCAGAACAACTGTGGCGAGCCTGAACAAGACACAGAGAAAATGAAAAAGATCTTGGAAGTGGTTAACCAGGTCCAGGACGAGGAGCGGGAGGTGCGCTCTCAAGAGAGCTCTGCTCCCCTCTCCAGCACCCAGAGCGAGGCGGGTGCGCTGTTGGTGCCAGAGGCACCTGAGGAAAGTAGCAGCCTTTTGGGGAAAGTTCTGGGGCTCCTCGCTACCCCGGTCATCAAGCTTTTCCAGTTAGTTTATTACCTGGGGGTAGCAGTTCTCAAGAACATTGTCTGCTTGCTGTGGTGTGTTACCAGGCAGGTGCTCAGCGGCATAGGAAGCTGCCTTTCCTGCCTGGGCTCCGCCATTGTGTCCTACTTGGTGGCCATTGGACAAGAGCTGCTGAGCATCCCCTGGAAGGTGCTCAGGGTCGTGGGGAAGGTTGTCCGGGCCGCACTCCGGGTCCTTTGCTGCCTGCTGAAGGTGGTCTGCCGCGTTCTGGGTGTGCCCGTGTACATCGTCCTGGATGTGGCCACATTCCCTGTGTACACCATGGGCGCAGTCCCAGCGGTTTGTAGGGACATTGCTGTCG
Source organism: Octodon degus (assembly GCF_000260255.1). NCBI lineage: Eukaryota > Metazoa > Chordata > Mammalia > Rodentia > Octodontidae > Octodon > Octodon degus. The sequence goes on along the minus strand of NW_004524588.1, from coordinate 27,936,143 downwards.
GCCTGGGCGGCGCCCTCTCTCTGATCCTTGACGCTGCTTTTGGCACTATGGGTGGCCTATTTCAGGTGGTTTTTAGTGTCTTCAAGCGGGTTGGCTACAAGGTTACTTTTGACAATTCTGGAGAATTATAGAACTACAAAGCTGATATTGTATAGTCACAGTGAATTTAATATTTTAATAGGAGAAGCCGGAGTATTTTGTTTTTACAGTAGATTTCTATTCACTGTCAGTTATTATGTTTTCAACCTTTATTGGGGGTGTTTGCCTGTTTTTGCAGAGGAAAATAGCATAATTTACACTTGGCCTAAAAATGCTCAGAACGGGACTTAGTAGTTAGCTGTGCACGTACAGTTATGTGTGCAGACTTCCAGCCTACTAATAGCTTCAGTTATTCATTCTGAGACAGGTTGAAACCACTGAAACATTCTGGTGTTAACTTGTGGTAATTAGAAGTTTCATCTGAGGGAAGAATTAGAAAGAGGACAAGGTCAAAGTAAAAGGTCCCCGAGAAAAGGAGAAAGGAATCTTGTTCATCCCTTTCTTCCCTTGAGACTTAAGATGGAAGAGATCCACGTTTCGGTGGCCAATTTTGTAGCATTTGCTCCTCTTCACCCCAACTCAGGTGACTTTGGTGAAGGCAGATGCTTGTCTGTTGAAGTGACTTCCTTCTGCATATGGACTCTGCTAGAGCTCATCGCTTCCTGTGGTTCTCAAGGACTTGTTAGATTTATATTTTCTTCCAAAATTGAGTTTTGCTGCATTTTTCTTTGAGGTAATTATAAGCACCTTATGCCTGTGTGGCATAACGAAGTTGGAATGCAGGCTTGGAGTAAATAGTCCTCGTAGCTGTAAAAAGGGAAAGTGCAGGCGCCAGCCCTGCCCTTGGAGGCATCCGTAGCCAAGCTGGACTAACTTGACTTACACTGAATCAATGGCTGATAACTGAGCTCGGAGAGCTCCATGAGAAGGGCAGTATGAGAATTCGTATTCTGCAGCGTACACGATCTCCCTGATGCATCAGATGCGTACCCAGAGCGGTAAAATGCTCTCAAGTGACTGTTTTCACAGGACTATATAGAAAAAAGACACAAAATAAAAGATATTCTGGCTATGTTAGAAAAAGATGTGTCTAAAGAATTTAAGAACATTATTTCCCAGGAGCTTATTTTTATTGAGGCTATAAAGCATGATTATTAATGAAAATTAAATTTGGGAGCTAATTCTTAATTTTTTGATCAAGCACGTGTCAGTTTAAAGTGTGCACTAAAAATGATAACAAGAGGAATCAAATTTTACTTTGCCTTCCACAGCTGGGATGGAATCGCCAGAACTTTTCTAAGTGCTCGGAAGGGCCGCTGTAGGAAAGGGCTGTGTGGATTCTGATCTTGGAGCCATAGCCCGTGATGAAAACAGTTGAGGGTCCAGCAAGGGAACAGAGAGCAGAGTGGCACCCATGTGTTTGGGGCTGGTGGGGGAGGGGTATGAGTGTGACAAGAGGCCCCCTTGCAGCAAGATTGTTGCCTTACCCCAGAGTGGCGTAGCGCCAGCACGCTGGCGTGCTGCTCAGCTCAGGATCCAATCGCATGGAGGAGTCTGAGCCCCGGCTTGTCTGTGCTAACAACAGACTGAGGTGCACTGGTGTTCTCGAGGACCCCAGGCAGTACTTCCTAACTCTGCTTTGGGGAAATGAAGGGGGAGGGTTGGCTTTGGGTTCAGTGGGTTCCTAATGCCGCTAGACGAAAGGAAAGACTTAGAAGTGGCCGCAGACAGCCTGGCCCTCCCGTGTCTGCCGAACCTGACACCCAGGGAAGCCAGCTCATGGCCCTGAGCGGGTCAGGAGCCACTACCCCCGCCACACACCCCTGGGACGTCTGCTGAGGAGGTGTGTGCTGCGGCTCTGGACTGTCTGCAGGGTGTTCTTCACGTGTCACACAGATTCGAGGCCCTCAGCGAGCCACTGGAATTGGCACGTGCGACGAAACGCCATCCTTGCCTGGGGCCTCCTTCCCTCACAGTTTCCTCAGCCCGTTCTGAGAGGCCCACGGAGGCATCACGGCAGGTGGGGCCTCGGGGCGCTGTGCAGCGAGCAGGGTGCCCGGACTCCTTTGTGAGAAATGTCCTCCGCATCTCACTGGCTGCTCAGTGTCTGTTTATGCAGCCTGCGTGGTCCTTTTGGACATCTGGGGAGCCTTAGGGTTGGGCAGTAGAGTCCTGTGCTGTGGATGGCAGCGTCCGTGGTGCCTCAGGTCCCCAGAACTGGCTGTGCTGGGCTCGGAGCCCCACCCAGCCCTGGGCTACTGGTTTGTTTTCAGGGAGCAACTCGGGTCTTTGAGGTGGAATTTGGGTGACTGAACCCTGTCTCTGGCTCGAAGGCTTTGCTGTGGCTCTGTTGTGTTTCCAGACCCTGGAGAAGCAGCCAAGTCCGTGTCTGTGGCGCTGATTGTTCAGCTGTGGATCAGCCACGCCTCTGGACCTGCTTTTCTGCTGTGCCTGCTCCGTGCCAGCTTCGCCCTCAGCCTCAGCTCTGACGCTGGCTGCACACTGAGGTGGCGGGAGGAGTAGCTGTGAAGCGCGCTTCAGCTCTGTTGCTCCTCATGCAGCAAGCATGCGTTTAGTCCTCAAGGCTGCAGAAATGAAAAATGCGTGCATTCCATCCTGAGGCGTTCGAGATGGGGTGGGCACAGCCAGGGCGATCAAGGAAGCCTTAACGGAATGGGGCAAAACCAACTTGGTATTTGCAAGCTGTGTACAATGCTGTGTACCTTGCAGATGCTCAATAAAGTAACTACTGGCAACTCATTAGCGTTCTGTAAAAACCTAAAAGGGGGGAATTTGAATGACTGAAATGGGGCTTGGGGAATAGTTGCAATTTCGAGTCCCATCTATTTTTGTTCTTTTTTTTAAAGTGGTGCATCATAAATGAGAAAACAAGTTTGGATCAGTGAAACACAGCTTAGAGATACGTTAAATTTTTTTTTAATCTTTTGTTTATTTGGTATAGGGTCTCACTATGCAACATGGACTCGTAGTGATCCACTTGTGTCAGCCTCCCCAGCACTGGGATGACAGGTATATGCCACCATGCCCGGTTTTGGTGGCTGGCACAGCGTGCCCACAGTTCAGGGCCCTACACAGCATGCATTACTGGGCATCGAACCTGGCTAGGTCCTTGTGCTTGCCAGGGAGGCACTTAGACTGCCAAGCTATCTTCCAGCCTAGAGCTATTTTTTAATGTTATTCTTGCACTAAAATCAACATCAAACGTTTATTGCTTCACTGAAACTGAGTACACAGAAAATTATAGGAACACTCTTGTTTTCCCACTAAGAAGCCACAGTGTGCGAAAACACACACACTCGCTGCAGGGGGCCCTCATCCTGCGGCCTTTAGTAGGGTGCCCCTGGGGTGGGGGTGGCAGTAGTTCGGGCCGCCGTCGCGGGGTGGGGAGGGCCTGAAGCGAGGCTGGAGGAGCGTCCTGCCACGCGCACAGGCACGCGCGGCGTGGGCTGCTTGCCTTTGCTGGCTTCTCCCCGGCGTTCTGTGGGCTCCTCCGCCTCAGCAGCTGTGGCAGCCGCGGTCCCTGCCCTCGGGGGTCAGCGTGTCGCCTCGGGGCTGCCGGAGACCGCCCTGGCTCGGAGTGCACAGGCTCGCACCCTGGCTCCCCGCTGCGCGCTGCTTGGTGGTGCTCTGGAAGCGCTGGGCCTGCCGCTGTGGCAGGAATAGTCACCTGTCTTTTTTTTTGGGGGGGGGGCTTTCACAAAGTTTGTTAAATTCTAGTTTAGTTTAACAATATCTGATTTTATAGACACCAGCCCATGGTAAGCATGTTTACTGAGTGAAAGCCATTCAGACATTTCAGGCCTCATTTTCTGGGGACTAAGCACTGTGGATAACTGCACCTGCTCAGAGTTGTCCTACAAGGCGTTATCAAACTATCCCTGCTAATAATATTTGATACCGTGCAGCTAGTGACTGTAGTTCTCACATAATTTAATTGTAAGTGCCTTACTGAGATAACATTTTGATGGTTTCAGTGAACTTTCCAAATTAATATATTTAAGAAAAATATAGGGTGAAAGGAAAATTGAACAGGAAGAGATGGTTATAAAAGGAAAAACAAGTGGAATGTTGAGGTGGAAAAGTCAAATTTACACAACTTGCAGGAAGAGATCAAGTATAGATTTCACAAACCAAAAATTTAACCCAGTGCAACAGTAATCCTCTTTAAAAGCTGAGTTAGGGGGCCGGGGAGAGCTGAGTTCAATCCCTGGTTCCACCAAAAAAAAAAAAAAGCTGAGTTAAAACTCATATGCTAAAGTATTACTTTGGGCCTTCAACAGTACCTAGTCTTTGATCAAAAAAGGTCACAACAGTTAAATGAGTGGAATGACTTGATTTTGTTTTGCACTAGGTGGTTGGCACAGAGTGATTCTCCTTAATAAAGTTGACAGCTTCACTCAGAACATTTTTAATGCACATTAAAAGTATTCATCTTAAAAATGGTTCTGTAATCCAAATATACACCAGCTGGGAAAACAATGCTTATTATTTTATTTTATTTGTGGTACCAGGGATTGAACTCAGGACCCTGTGCTTGCCAGGCAAGCACATATTCTACTGAGCTATCTCCCCGGGCCTGGAAAACAATGTTTAGAAAACGAAAGCCAATGTAAAAAGACAGTAAAACAACTACAACAGTCCAGGTTTTTTTTTTTTTTTAATTTATTTATTTATTTGAGAGAGAGAGAGAGAGAGAGAGAGAGAGAGAGAGAGAGAGGGTGTGTGTGGCCAGCTCAGCCCACCAGGGGGCGGGGCTGGCTGGCATGTGGTGCTGGGGGATTGAACAACGGTCCCTGATGCTTTGCTAAGCTTGTTCTAAGTAGGTGCTTTAGATCACTGAGCCATCTCTCCAGCCCAACAGTCCAGGTTTTTATGACTCAGATTCTACAGTTTTCTTATTGCATCATCGATGTCAAAAATCTGCTCCTTCAGCTGGCTCCACTGCTCTGGATTTAGAGAAATACTTTTTCATCCTGGTTTCATTTTGCCTTCTGGATCCATCCAGTATTCTCTAATATCAATTAGAACTTTCCCTTTAAGCCCCTCAATGCTGACATGTCTCAGTTTCCTATCTGAAACATGTTATCGTCTCTGCTGCTCTGCTCAGAAGGTGACAGATTGTTTTTTTAGAGCAGTATTTATTTGTTCATTCATTTTTTGAGACAGGATCTCACTAGTTTAGGCTGGTCTCAATCTTGTCTCTCTCAGCCTCCTGACTTTATGGCAGTTTTATTCAAAATTGCCTAATGGGGAAGCAACTAAGGGTCCATCATAGGTTAAGTGAACACGTGCCGGAGCACCTTGCCAGTGGAGTATTAGCCAGCACTAAAAACAACTGCTTTTCAAAGAAGCCCAGCCCAGCGTGGGGGTGCTCCCCTGGAGCCCCAGCAGGAGGTGGGGGAGCTGCAGGCCTGAAGATTCAGAGCTATCCTGGAGGAAGATGCAGGATCATCTTCACAGCAGAAGTGAACTTTGCTGGGTCAAAGCTGTCGAAAAGCTACACTGCAAGTCCTCGGCATTGTAGAGCAGCAAAGCCACAGAGATGTTAGATTGTCCGCGAGTGGGAGCGTGTCCAGATGGAGCAGCAGGGAGGCTCGGGGCAGCGAAGCTGACACCACATTGGAGACGCCAAGTATTTGCCGAAGCCCACGGAATGGCTAGACCTGGAGGTGCATGCCTACGGTCCCAGCCACTTGGGCGACTAGGGCAGGAAAATCACAAAGCCTGCTCAAAGGCAGGCTTGGCTACTAGATGAGATGCTGCCTCAAAAAATAGTTATTTCATTTTTTAAGACGTGGTTTACTGTGTAGCTCAGGCTGGTCTTGGACTTGCAGTGACCCTCCGGCCTCAGCCTTCTGAGTGGTGGGAGTATAGCTCTACGCAGGCCACCACACCTGGCCATAGTTTTGTTTTGGGGGAACTGGGGGTTGACCTCAGGCCCTTGCACTTGCCAGGGAAGTGCTTATTCTACTGAGCCATCTCCCTATGTTTTTTTAAGGATTTTTTTGTTGTTTTGGTTTGCTCCGAATGCCCTCAGGGCTTGTGTGGCTGGCTGGAGAGTTGTGGGGATCGAACTAGAGCCACCTGAGGCTGATAGCTTGGTGGAAGCAGCCACTTAAAGAACTGAGCCAGGGCCAGGCCCCCTCCCTATGTTTTTTTAAAGCCTCTTTTTTTAATTTTATTTTATTTTTTCCTTAAAGCCTCTTTTAATGAGGATTTTTTTAGGGAGTGCTGGAAATCGAACTCAGGACCTTGTGCTTGCCAGGCAAATGCTATACCATGGAGCTATATCCCCAATCTAAAACAATGTTTAAAAAAGGCCCAAGGGCCAGCCAGACCGCTCAGTGGATTGAAGCATCTGCTTAGGCTGACCAGAGACCAGGGTTCGATCCTCCTGCCATGTCAGGCTGGCCCTGCCCTGGGGCGAGGCTAAAATGTGGGCGTGGTGGTGCGCACCTGTAATCCCAGCGCTTAGGAGGCTGAAATGGGAGGATCACTAGAGTCCAGTCTGTGTAGTGAAGCCCTGTACTAAATGCAGTCAGACCCATTGGTCAGGTGCCCCTGAGCCTAATCCCTGGTACTGTGGACAAGATAGAATGAACCCTGATGTGAGCCACAGGCTCCTGCTCAACTTTCCTGCGAACCTACCCTGTTCTAAAATCTATTGCTTAGAAGCGAGAGCCAGGCATGGTAGCACACATCTGGAATTCAGCATTCGGCAGGCTGAGACCGGCGATCACTGCAAGTTCAAGGCCTGCCTCAGCTACAGGGAGTTCGTGGCTGGCCAGAGCTGTGTAAGACCCTGTCTCAAAATAAATAAAAACCAAAAACCCCGATAGCTACATATAGGCTAATATATTAATTACAACAAAAGCAAAGCAAATTGTTCCTGAATAATAAGCAGCTAAGAGGCCTGGCTCTTGGTCCCAAGGGACACCAGCGACACGAGGGCCCGTCTGCGCAGCAGTGCCGCCGTGTGCCCTGTGGCCGCCCTCCTGGTACCCTGGTAGAGAGGGCAGGAGGCATGAGTGTACTTACTTCCTGATTTTTAGACAAGGATCAGAAGGTGGACAGCTTTCTTGTCCGGTTCTCAGTCACCTTCAGATCACGACACTTTCACCAAAGACTTAAGGTAGCATATTTTGGAGTGACATGCTCTGGTCTCCTACAGGATGTCTCATTTTCTCTCCCATAATTATTTTCCTCATCTTCTTATTCCTCTCAACACGCTCAGGACATAGCAGGTTATCGTCTGTTTCTGGGGATGGGAAGACACAGGCTGGTGACAGAGTGGAGTCATTCTCCTGGGGGTGTCAGGGACCCAGGTGTCACCCACGCAGAACGACAGGCGAACCCAGCTCACCACATCGGCAGCACGAAGCTGGCTGTGGACCACACACCACCTGCCACCAGGGGCTAGCAGCAAGAAGGCGTCCACTTTACTGGAAGTGGGACAGGAAGCCACAGCCCTGGGCTGACCAGCTCAAGCCGCTAGCATGGGCCCCTGAGCAGAAGTCACCACTTCACCACCTTGGCCCCCATCTTTTTCAGACTCCTCTCCAGACCTTCCACAGGCTCTTGCTCTTGGTCCCCGCCCTGCGTTTCCTGAAGCTTCACTGAAGCTCGGGCTCTTGGAGGTCTTGGGCACCTCACATTGCTGTTGGGGGTGCGTGTGCTTCTGCAGCTGCGAGTGGACCTCAGTGTTCCAGCCGTCCTGGTCAAGTTGCGCCGCTGGCACCAGCTCCGCAGGGCATCCCGTGCCACCTCGGTCACCGGAGGCAGGACGGTCGGCAAGGGGGCGCCACCTCTTTACTCTTAGGTCTGAGCTCTTCCTTCTTTTGTGGAAGGCGAGCCATATGGGTCTTCCCGAGACTCACAGGTGCAATCCCTGCTCATTACAACTCTGCAGTTGATGAAACATTTGGCTCCATTCGCAGATCATCTTGCTCTGTGATTGAAACCAGAGTTAAAATGACATTTTCCTAATCTCCGTCCTCTTCTCTGCCATTCTCGCCAACTCTGCCTGTTGTCTGACATCTTGAAGACCACCCAGGAGACAAAGCCAGGCGCTCTGAGACTTTCACCTTTTTCTGATGACAGAGTTCTTGAAGTTTCATCAGTCTTCTGCTTCTTTACAGGCTTTTTTGGAGCAACTTGCTTTTTACTCTTTACTCAAGTTCACTGTCAGAATCGCTGTCTGAAAAGCTTGAAGAAACGAGTCCCTTTGATTTAGGCGCTGCTCTGTGCTGCAGCCGACAGCCTCCTGCTCGCTCACCACTGTCACCTGTTTGCAGTGCAGTTGGCTGGGACTTGCCCTGAAGGCCAGCATTTTCAAATCCAAGTTGGAAGGACCAGTGTCAAGTGTAGTCTGAGTCAAGACTGCAAATGAAAGTGGAGGACACTCGAGCCCCAGCAGCAGCATGAGTGAATCTGATGAGGACAGCATCGGAGCTGCAGCCTGGAAAGAGCAGTGTCAGAGGCAGGATGGGAACCCCTTGCCAGTGCGTTCAGGGTGGGGCAGGGAACCTTTCTGGTCGCTGAAGGAGAAGGCCCCTGTCCCACTGACAATGTGATGTTATGACAATTTGTCTTCCCCAGAACTCTGATACTTGGAAGAGAGCAAGCACACAAACAAGCAGGTACTCTTTAGTGCCAAGGGGATGGAAGCCCTTACTGTGAATCATTCTTTAGTCTTCATTCTCACATGCAGGCAGTGTGCATTAGTCTACAATTGCTCAATCGTTCTTGGGGGAACAGATAAGGTAGAATTTCTAGACCTTTGCACTCGACCCTTATGCTCTCTCTTTGTCCCCACAACCCACTGCAGGCCAGCTACAAGAGGCCCTTTCCTTCCCTCGGCGCGGGCTCTGGGTTGTTTCATATGTCTACAGTACCTACGTCCAAAGCGGATGCAGATAACACTGGACTCGAGGCCTGGGTCTGACCTAAACCCGCAGGGGGTTGCTGTACACGTGTAATTGCGAAGCACCTCCAAGTGAGGAGGTTTGGAGAAGAAGACTCTCTGCTCTACAGATGCACCAAAAGTAGTGCTGACAGTTAGGATATTAGAGTGAGCCTGTGTGTCCTCACCTGGCCACACAGTGAAAGCCCGAGGACGGGCATTAACGTCGCCCTGCTGGCGCTCACTGCTCACTCACACAGCTCCCGAGCCAGCCTTGGGCGGCAAGCCCCAGTCTTGCAGCCTCCTCGCCGAGCACCAGCTCATTTCTTTTCTGGTTCTCACTCCAGGAAGATCATTTCTAGTTGCCTTTTGAGTGCTTAAGCCGTGAGTTTTCAGGGCTAGTCGTGGCCCTTTTCTGGATAGTGACACCCACGAGAGGACAGCTTTTCCTATCCAGGGTCCCTTTCTCTATGGACAGCTGCTCAGGCAGCCCAAGCCACCAGGGTCTTGCCCCACAAGCATCTTCATCACAATCTGGGCTGTATGTTAGGGTTAGATCTTGACTTATGCCCGTTTATGCTGAAGATTGCACATTTTTGAATTTTTACATGAAATTCATATGTTACCTAGAAAAATTAAAGAAACAAGAACCTGAATAGGAAAAATTTATTATGTGCCTTTGTTATGGTCTTCCAAACACAGAAGGCAGTAAACCACTGAGAGGTTAACAAGGCCATAAAAGCGCCGGTAGGCTCTGCCATTACCTAGAATTAAATGTGTAAGATTTTGAAAGTATAGAATAATTCAACTCATGTTTAATGATTGACAGGTGAAGAGCTGGGGCAGTAGCTGAAGATGTCGCGAATCAGCCCCCATTAACCCTCTGTGTCCCCGAGCCCGCCCTAAACACAAGCGTGTTCTGCATGCTTGCACCTCTGCAAGTGCACTGACTTCTGTTTCTGCTAAAGAGTGCAGCCTTCTCCATGTAGTCTTGCAAGTTTGCAGAAGTATTTTTATTTGCAAGGATTCATATTATCTCTTCAAACATTTCATAGACTAGAATATAGGCAGGCACACCATAGATGGCCTGGCTTTGCCAGCTGGAGTCTAGGGTTTGAGTCTGTTTTGTGCCAAGTGGCACAGTCACCAGGGTGAGCCAGCATCTAGTACAAAGCGAAAGACAATCAGCGCAAAGAAAGTCCTACCTTGTACTTTTTTAGTATCATTTCTGGTTTGGACTATCTAGAACCAACCCAAAAAGGCAGTACTTCATGAGACACTTTCGATAACAAGAGCTTCCAGAATGCATCTCTGGTAGGAGAAAAGAGCTCAAGGTGAGATGTGATATGACCCTACTGGACCCTCTTCTTGTTTTGCAAATGCATGTGACAATCTTGGGGACGGGAGCAGGAACTTACAAAACTGGAAGTTACTGAAGCTCTTAGTACCGATGGCCTTTCCCGAAATCACTGCCTCTTCGGGATCGTTCTAGATAATGATGTTCCAAGTTGGAAACAGTGCTGGCCAATGAAGTGCCAGGTGGTGCTCTGTCCTTATTTACTTGTTTGTCTTACTAAAAAAATTGGTCTTAGTGACTATGCTGTTTTTGTTCTAAAGTGTGTCTAAAAAATGTATAGGATTTGGGTTTTTATTTTGTCTGTTGGTCTGACTGTTTTTAAGACCATACTTTGAATTTTGTAGACTCATATCTTAATTCTCCTGTGATTCTTTTGAGAGTCTTTGCAAGCTTTCTCTAAGCTTATGTATTAAGGATGATGAAAATAACAAATTCATAGGGTTTGTGAGGTCCAAATGAGGTGATCTGGTTTGTAAACTGTAAAACATCACAAATGTCGAAGTTCATTATTATAGTAGAATCCAGAGTTGGTCTGATTTCTTTAAAAATTGGTACATGGCTCATTTTTAAAAGGTGAGTATATACAAGTGAAAAATAATTGTGTGGAGACCATAAAAGCCACACTTCGGGTTCAGTAGTAAACACTGACATTGTGCTTTGGCTCTGAAGTGAAGGCCCCGGAATTCTCCCCTCTCCCTAATCTGCATTCGCACACCCCCGTGACTCTTCTCTGAAGTGTACTCTTACGCCCACCTCATGCCCATCTGCTTCTCTCTGTGTGTCAGCTGAGTCCCTGGAAAGCTGAACACGGATGTGAAAGACAACATTGCTCATCAGAGCCACACAGGAATGAGTGCCAGAGACTAAAACGTCCCAGGGGAGCCCCGAATGAGCAGAAGCCCCCAGCCCACCCTGGAAGCGGCAAGCCAGAGAGCAGCCCCGCCTTCCCCAGGAGTGCCCGACAGCAGCTCTCCAGATTGCGTCTGGGGGTTGTGGCAAGTGTGTTTTCCTAAGACCTGGGCTGGTCAGGCACATCCCACGCACTGTGCCCAGAAGTAAACTCAGGGAGAGGAAGCCACTGGATTAACTGCGGGCTTGAGCACTGCTGTGCTCAGGACACCTGCGTTTCCTTCCCAGAGATCATCACTGGGATATTTGTAAACCGCAAAAGAGAGCCAAGCCCATGTCATGGGCCTTGCCAAACTGCAATGTTTCATTACTTTTCTCTCACTGGGACAGAAAACCCAATACCCAGTTAAGGGAGGAAAGGTTTATTTAGCTCACAGCTGATGGAGGTTTCAGTCTATACTCAGCTGGCTCCAAGGCAGGGTGGCACATGGCAGGTGGTAACAGTTCATGGAGGTAGAAAAGAACAAAACAGCAAGAACAAAAAGGAAGGAGCAGTGGCAGCAGGGGCAGAGGCAAGCCTCTCTCCGCCTATTATCTTCAGGTGATCTGCCCCAGGCTGGGTGTAGCACTCACACCTTAATCCCCACAGCGCTCACACCCATAGTCCCAGCACTGGACCGTGAGTTCATCACAAACTCTTGAAGTCCACCCCTATGACTACATGAGGCCTTGGGGGGACAACTAGGCACAAACCATAACATGCAGGTAATAAATCTTTCAATAAGTACATTCATGTCACTGGGCCACAGAGATTCTGATTAGAGTCTATCTACTTATCTTTCCAAACTGAGTGTTACCAAAGGCAGAGAAACCACTTGGACATTGTCCGGAAAGACAGTAATGGATTAGTCCTGAAAAGTCACATCACTGCTACCATTGTCACCAATGTCATCATTATTATGATCAGCATTTCTTTCTCCTAGACTTGCAGAATTAGCAGGGCTACCTGAGGGCATTAAGAAATTCTGGTAATGCTCCTTCTCCCTAGTGTTTGCCCCTGCATCCTGCAGTGTTGCCACAAGTCTGGCCACTTGTCACTCTTCCTGTAGGGTATGAGAGCAGATAGTGTGAGGAGAGCTAACAGTAACTATGTCAACACCAGCAACTTAGCGTAAATGCGTATGAAGCTCCTCCCACTAACTGGAACCAGTCTACACACAGCAGTTACTTTGACAGGCGAGAGGTGGTGGGAAGCTGCCCTGAGAGTTAGAAGGTGCCTGCCTTAGAGCAGCGCCCTACGAGCCAGAGCTTTCTTTACTCAAGGGAAGCTCTTGGTATAAGGATTTGGAACACAGGAAGCCTTCTAAGACCTCTGAAGCAAGGCCAGCGCCTTTGTACCTAAGCGACCCATACGTGAACACCTCCCAAGGCCTGGGGACGCCTGCGCTCGTGCCCAGTGGAGTACTGGTGAGTGGTGAGCAGCCAGCTCTCCAGCCGAGGAAGGGAAAGCCCCGACGTGACATTTGCAATTTCTGCGGTGTAAGTACGCGACCATGGCTGATCTCAGGCTACCCATGTGACAGTGCTGAGAGCTGGGTTTAGACAAGCTGCACACAAACTGCATTCTCGAACTGGTGTGAATCCCTGGGGACTGGCCTCAGCATGACAGGTAGAGATACTAAGCACACCGAAAGTTTTCAGCAGAAAAGGAAAGAGTCATAGCACAGAGAGAAAGAAGATCATTGAGACCTGAGTCTTGCTCAGCGCTGTCCAGTGTCAGGACATCTTGCACCTGGCTGTGACTATTTCCACGTCCGTTCGAAGGCTACATCACCTGCCCATAATTAACGCATCAAGTTAGTGTAGCTCAAGTGCCATTAAATCGCAACTAATGTAGCAGCTGGTGTGTGTCTGTCCCAAGCAAGCAAACAAGCTTCCCATTGCCACTGGCTGCTTCTGTTGGTTTGCCTCTGTGGCATACAGCCCCCCTTGACCTTGACAGTGCCTCATCACGGGGACATGGAGCAGAGCAGGCCTTGCTGCAGCCTCCTGTGTGGCCCAAGAAGATGATGTACTTAGCTGCTAATGGGAGAGTTCCGTTGCCTACATCAGTTCTATTTCTCAGTTTAAATTAATGAAATGTTATAGTGTCACCTTCAGCCTTTCAGGTGTTCTAGTGTGAGTCTGTTTCCCAGAGCAGTCTCATTTTTTTTTTTTCTAGACACTCACAAGGGCCCACATCTAAGCTTTCAAATCTGGGAAATCCTGTGCTCTTGTATTCATAGCAAGACAAAATCGGTCAGCCCTGGCTCACTTCCCCAGACACATTTCTGTCTCCTGAATCAAGAGTCCCTTGTTGCTGTTGTTGAGGCAAAGTTACATAGTTCAGGCTGGCCTTGAGCTCACTGAACATGGGGCGATCCTCCTGCCTCAGCCTCCTCAGTGTTGGGATCACACATGTGTGCGACCACGCCTGACTCACTGCTTACTTTGCTTTTCAAGTTGAAGTTAACTAATTTTAATGATTGCCAAACTCAACATTACTTCTGCTTTGGTAGTATTTGAACTATTAACTCTTTTTCTTCCTTTCTTTTCATCTTTTTTTTTTTTTTTTTTTTTTTTTTAACTGGGGATTGAACTCAGGCCCTTGTGCTTGCCAGGGAAGTGCTTATTCCACTGAGCCATCTCCCCGGTCCCTCTTTCCATCTTTCTGTTGTTTCATTCATTCATTTTCACTTGTGCCTACTAGTAGTTCAGAAAATGAGATTCGTTACAGTGTATTGTTGCATGTATATATTTTAATTATTTCTATCCCTACCCCTGTTGCTTCCCCACCCCCGCTCATCCCCGCCCCATTGCTAGAGGACTACTATGGTTTTCTGTTCTATTTTGTTTTGTAACAATTTATTTTTAAAATTTACTTTCAGATTACATATATACAAAAAAGTATGCAGGTTTTAATATCCAGAGACTAGCTTGTTTTGTCTAAGAGGACTATATCGGATCCTACCCATCTTTGTGAAATGGGATGATCTCTCCCCTTAATCTCTGTCTGGGAGTCAATGTGGGAATAGATCGAATCAAATGCATGTGGATGGCAAAGCCCAGTCAAGCTTCTTTCAGGTCATGCAAGCAGGTCTAGTACCCGTCTGCTGAATCATATAACAGATGCATAGAAAGGAGCTTCTGAGACCGGGGACTCGAACGGTGGCGGAACTCCTGGATGTTGCCTTCTTTTTCCCCTAGAGCTGATGGTCTTGATACAGAATGGAGAAAGATCACAGGCAATTCCAGATATTCACCCTGATGGCTCCATATCCAAAGGGAAAGGGAGGCCTCGATAAGCCCTGGGGAGGCAGAGCCCCAGGCAGTCCCTGCACCCATGCTCCGGTGAGGCCATCCTTGCACCAACCACTATGGCCAGGAAGGCGGCATAAGACACTTGGCCAGCCTGGCATGCGCTCGTGGTGTTCGGAGCCAGAGGAGGTGAAGTAGACCGGTGCCTACGGCAGACCCTCCTGGCTTGACTCGAGATCTTTAAGATAGATGATGATACCCTTAAACGTAGAAATTACTTTATAATTTCTAAAGCTCTTCACGTTTGTCAGTAGACTACATTTGAACCACAGAATTCTCTTAAGTAAACCCAAAACTGAAAATTCTGGGCCAGCATTCCTTCAAGACCACAATCAGCGGCACTGAGTCGACAGGGCAAGCGCTGGAGTGTCGGAGCCTGCACTGCGCGTCACCACCTCTGACCAGACTGCTGTCTCCTTTAATTTATCTGGGGACAAGGCCATTTCGATTTGCTGATACCAAACATGACCTCATTGCATTCATATCTAGTCTACCAACACTAACGATCCCCATTTATACTTTAAAGTAAAATTCAGAGATTCATCTGATTCCTATGATAACACTGTTAGAAGTGCGACTCAGAACCTTGAATCTAGCGCTGCAGGCTGCTCTGCTCAGCTGTAGGAGGCTATACTGGGTGCGCCCACACCATTCTCATCCCTGTGGAGCTTCCCGAACACTACGGGCCCACCTGCCCAGGGAGGGCCATCGTGGTCCTCTAGGCCCCACCTCAGCACCGCTGGCTGCCGCTCATCCCCTGAGAGCTAAGCGGCCTCCCAGGTCCACCCACCCTGAGGTGCTGTTACCTCTCTCCATCCAAGCGATTCCCATTGGGCTTCCAAAGCCTATCGCTTTCCATCTAGAACCAAAGTCATCGAGACACTAGAAAGGGGCTGGAGAAGATCTCCTGGTGGCAGGATCCCGAGAGTTCTTTGCTCTGGCTGTGAGGAATTTCACCCTGTTCATCAGTCACATCCTGGACTCCCTTCCCACCAGAGTGAGAGCAGGAAGGTCTCTGGCTCACAGCCATGTCTGTGAAAAACACACGGCTAGCTCTGGACATAGAGGACAAACTCCTGACCCCAATCTCTCTCTACACAGCCCATTCTTGGAACTAAGGCTGGGCACATGCTTCTGGGCCCCAAACCCGGTTGAAATTAGCCAACGTGTAGTGAGAACCATGAAAGCTTAAGTGCACAAAGACAGTCTGGGGTTTGAGGCCCAATTTCAAGTCCCTAAGCCATATTTTTAAGACAAGTCAGCCATATGAGGAAGTTGGAATTGCATTTTGAGCAAAGGATAAAATCAGAGATCTGCTCAGGGTGCAAGGATTTGGCCCAGGGCAGGCCAAGACAACAGAACATGGAAAGGGAAGCCCCTGAATTGCTGCGCTGCTGAGCTGCTGAGCCTGAGGATAAAAGCTTACTGCTAGAGAGACCAAGACAGAATGTCTAGTTACTCTTCACATCTTTGAGACAAAATGCCCAACACCCAAAGTGAAAGGATGAAGGTGTATTTAGCTCTGTTTGTAGAGGGTTCAGTCCATAATCAGATGGCGCCAAGGCAGGGGGCAGAGGAGAAAGCAGTTCATGTTGGGCAGAAGGCAGCAAAACAAGCAAGGGATGGTAGCAGCATCTTCGCCTTTTATCTTATCCAGGCTACTTAGGGAAGGCAGCACTCGCTAGCTTAATCCCAGCACCCTGGAGCCTGGCACTGTACCATGAATCAGTCCCAGCATTGCAGTCTAGATCAATCCCTTTGGAAAAGCCTACCTGTGGACGCATGAGGCTTGGAGGGGCCATCTAAATACAAGCCACAGAGAGGGGCATCCCATGGCCAAACTGTTAAGACAAGGAAGCCGAAGGAAATGGAGTGAGCGCACAGGGCCACCTTGTGGAGCGACGCCTGCCTTCAGCAGATTGTCTTGTGCAAGTGGACAGCTCCGGCAAGTTTAAACTACAGCACGGTCACACTTGAAAGCAGGAAGCAGCGAAGGAAATGCCCACTAGCGGGCTGCTGACGAGTCATGCTTCCCGTGACTCTGGGCCCAGTGGCGCCACGTCTGCCTTGGCTGAGAATTGGGCTCAGCCGCCTCGCTAAGCTTTGATCCTAAGAGTCAGGGTGGAATGTTCTACGTGAGGCAGTGCAATTTCCCAGCTGTTCCACATGGAGAACGCGCTGATCACTGCGTCCTGAGGCCTAGAGGTTGTTAGGGCTAAAGCTTCTCGTTTTTACACACTGGAAGAACACAGAACCTTCACCCTAGTCTCTCCTGAAGGGCAGTGGATAGAATGTGGGCCTCTCTGCCACAAAAAAAGGCCATTCGATAACATATAGAATATATGCATAGTTTTTAGGAAAAGAAAAAGCATAAAATTCTTCAACTTGTAATTCTAGCACCGGCATGCAGTAGAGATGAGTCCAGACTGGGCCAGCATGTCTTCTCTTCCCTAGAGCCCATCCTGCCCTGCAGAGCTCATTTCTAGCAGTTGGGTGCAAAGACAGCGACATCAATGAAATTCTGTATTTTAATGAACAATTCAGTAAGTTGGGCTCATGCAAACACAAGTTTATAACAAGGAGAAAAAGAAAAGCCAGGTCACATTTGTCCAGAGAGAAGTCACAGGCACCATAGCCCCGTCAGCGCTGTGCCAGGTGGGGATGAGGTGACTGGACAGAGCTCTGTGGGCACAGGGGGCCCACGCAGAGCCGTGGGGGGCTGCTTCCTCTTCCAGATTGTCCTTGGGGACAGCCCAGGGTACTTCATATATGCATAAGAAGAGAGGCCTGCACCCCGTGCAGGAGCCAGAAGCATTCGCTGATGGCCATGTGCCCACAAGACCCGGCCTCCGAGGTGTTGGGCTCACCAGCTGAGCTTGGGTGTGCTGCGACAGCTTCCCCCCATTTCCACTTGAAGAAGGAAGTGCTGCTGCCAGGCCTCCGGGTGTGGAGGAGCGCCACTCCTGCTGGTGAAGTCTTCCCTTTGCCCCCTTATTCCTGCTGGAGGACCCATGCCCTCAGAGCCCCCTGGTCCACTCCATTGCTCCTGCACCCCTCTGTTTGCAGCCCCAGGAGTCCACCACCACTCAGCTCTGGGTTCATTTGCAGACGCACACTCAGGCCCAAAGCTCAGCCGCCAACCACTGCAGTTTGCCCCTTACTGCACAGGTCACCGGCTTCCGGCACTTATCCTGTGACTTCTAGAGTCCCCAGCAGCCTCTTCAAGCACATCCCACCTATCCGAGAGCTCCCAGTGAGCTGGGTGTGGTGGTGAATGTCTGTGACCAGCACTCTGGGAGGTTGAGGCAGGATCACAAATTGAAACATTTTAAAAGGTAATTTTTTTTGGGGGGGGGGTGGAACTGGGGATTGAACTCAGGACCCTGCGCTTGCCAGGCAAGCGCTTATTCTACTGAGCTATCTCCCTGGCCCCTAAGGAAATTTTAAGAAGCCACTTGGCAAACAATGGTAGCTCTTAAACTGTAGCAGGTGTTAGCTATTTGGCTGTATAAGGTGAACTCTTAGTTTTCTGTTTTTTTTTTTTTTAAACTGGTTTCATCTACCTTTTAAAACCCTACACTATTAAAAACAGTGTCAGCTGGCAAATCTGAGCAGCTTATGTTATTATATTTCCTGATGTAACTGCTATAGACAAACCTCAACTAAAGTGATCTCTAGGCTTTTCCTGAACTCATAGGGTGTGTTCTGTCCTGTCTTCTTTTGTCGCCTTGTTCTGCTTCCTTAGGAACTCCCTGAGGAATTACGACTCAGACATTTACTTGAGCGGCACAGGGGCCTGTGGGCTTTGTCAGGTCGAACTAAACTCCTTTGCTGATAAGGGTCAGCTTGGCAGAGGTAGATGGCGGCTGCACAAGCAGCGGACTTCAGGCTATGGAGGAAGAAGGCAAGGTGCCTGGGAAGGCCACAAAGTGCAGGTTGATACACTGCAAATATGTCAGCAGAGCTTAGAGCACAGGGAAGTGCAGTGGCCAGAACTGGCCAGAAGGTAAATGGCTCCCTCAGTCCCACTTGGGCAGAAGCCTGGCCCTCGTAGGGCCAGACTTCTCACTGCCCACATAGCACTGCGCAGAAACTGTCCCTGTGTTTGCCTTACTGGCAGGGAACAGAGTCAATAAGCAGCTGCTGGACTGAAGAAACACTCAGGCAGGAGTGTCCCCACTGGATGCAAGGCTGGACTAGAAGAACTTCACAACCGCTTTCCATGAGATAGATGGTCTGTGGTTACGTGGAGAACTGGCAGAAGCAGTATCCACTGAGAGGCCTGATCAGCACAGAGATTTGTACCTGTGTTTTATCTCCCCATATAAGTAGCTTTTCTTCGATGCACTTTGTTAGTGATTTACTGGCATTATCTCTAACTTTCACAACAAACCTAGGAGGTAATATTTTGGTGTCTGCTACTGCATGACAAATTCTAATAATTTAATGGCTTAAAACAACAGTCTATTGCCAGGCTTGGTGGTGCATGCCTAAATCCCGCACTTGGGAGGCTGAGACAGGAGGCCAGCTGACAGTTAAGGCCAGCCTGAGCTACATAATGAGATCTGTCTCAAAAAAAACAACCCCCAAGCACCCCACTGTTACTGTCTGTCTTGGTTGTGGGTTTATCAGGCTCAGCCGGGCCAGTCTTCAGAGGTTTCACGGGGCTGCAGTCACCCGAAGACCCAAAGGGGCTTGAAGTGAAAGAGGGCTCACTTACTGGGCTGGCTACGATGCTGGCTGCGTCACTACTGGCAAGTGCTGTCTCCCAGGGCCTGAGTTTCTCCTATCACAGTGGCTGGGTTCTAAGAAGGAACACCCCAAAGACAGACCCAATGGCCTGCCTTACTGTGGAAGTCCCAGATCACTTCCACCACATTCCAGTGTCAAGCACATCACTGAGTCCAGCCCAGACGCAAGGACAGGGGACTTGGGCTCCCTCTGTTGGCGAGGCTTGCCAGGGTCACTTCTGAAGAGCCTTGGGATGGGAGGCGGTTTGAAGGCATTATGGAAAACACCATCTGCCACAGGTAGTTACTATTACCTCTTCCTGCAGGTAAAAGTTTCAGGACCTCACTAGGTTAAGTTGTTAACTTGCCCATTCAGTGGCAGCTAAATGCAGATGCCCTCTGATTTTGTAACTGCTACACTCTGAAAAAGATAGTTCTACAACTTTAATGACAAATGAGTCACCTTTTCCAAAGAGGCAATATTTTCCAGAATATAAAAATAACAAAAGCGATAGTAAAATACTTGTAAAGGAGAAACAGAAATTCTAGTAGTATTCATGACATGGTAGTCTAGGCATATTATTATTATTATTTTTAATTTTATTTTTATTTATTTATGTGTGTGTGGGGTGTGTGTGTGTGTATGCATGTGTGTGTGTGTGTGTGGCCAGCTCAGCCCACCAGGGGGTGGGGCTGGCTGGCATGTGGTGCTGGGGGATTGATGCGCTGTCCCTGTGTTTTGCTAAGCTTGTTCTAAGTAGGTGTTTTAGACACTGAGCCATCTCACCAGACCCTAGGTATATTATTAACCACATACAATTTCTCAAGGAAACAAATGCTTTCAGGTAGGATAAAGGGTCATTTTTAGGGTCACTTTAAGCCCGCAGCTCACAGTCCAGGCTGTGATTACGCTTCTGCCGTTGTCGGCTGCGCTGCTTCTGCTGCTCCTGTGAGGACGGGTCTCACACCTGCCAGGACCTTATTACTATTGTGATAGGACCTATTACAGTACCTGGAATACAGTGGTTGTTAAGTACCTCAATAAATCAAGCAATATTGAAATAAAAAGAAGTATTATTAGAAGAGGAGCTTGTACCTGCTAAACTGCTTTGGTGGTCCGGGTGTTATCCGCTATGTACAAACTCCTTTAATCCTCATACAAGTCATGTTTTCCAGATGAGCCATGGAATGTAGGGGGTTAAATAACCTGCGCAAAGTTGGATAACAAAAACAAAACAAAACGATACAATAGGGCCGGGGAGACGGCTCAGTAGAATAAGTGCTTGCCTGGCAAGTGCAAGGGTCTGAGTTCAATCCCCGGTTCTGCAAAAAACAAAAACAAAAAAACCCAGTACAATAAAAAAGTTATAAGGAGTTAAAAAAAAAAAAGAAAAAAATTAAGCATTAACTTATCCTTTCAAAAAAACAAAAAACGAACAAAAAAAAACCTTATCCTTTCAAAAGTCCAGGAGAAATCAGTGGTACAATTAACCAATTTTGCAAGTTTATAACTGGTAACCTAAACAACTAACTTGAATGGTAACATGCACTACAGCAACCATTGTTGAATTCCTATTGCTCTGTTTAAGGAAATTTTGTATCATTTCTAATATTTGGCTTTTTTACTATTTTATATTCTTATAAATAAGCAAATAAATAAAATAACGTGCCCCAAGTCACGCAGCCATGCAGGGCCTGAGCCCAGGCGGGTCTCAGGCCACAGGCCCTGCGCTCTCACGTGGCTCTGCGGCGCAGCCGGGCACCCCAGGAATCACTCAGAGAGAAGACCAGCATTCACAGAAATTAGAAGAACGGCTCTTGAGTGCCCAGGGTAACACGGGTGAGAGAAGGATGTGGAGTCAGACAGGAGAAGGTGGGTGTGGCACAGAGGGGAGGAGCTCCTCGGACCCCTGCCGGGCTCTGGGATGGTCCCACCAGGGGCTGCACCCCTGTCGCGATCCTACTTGCCCGCTGAAGGCGACACAGGAAGTGGCTGCTGAGTAGGCGAGCGCATCGGTCAAGATGGATTGGTGAGGGGTTTGGCGTCACGGAGGAGGACCTGCGGGGGCGTGCAGGCAGCCAGGCACAGCCCTGGACACCGCAGTCCTTCCTGCAGGAGGCCAGAGGACGCAGGCCCTACGTGCAGGGCACTCCTGGAAAGGCGAGGCCAGCGCAGCTAGCCGGGCAGAGCCCACAGACAGCGCTGCGGACGCTCCAACCCGCGCAGGGAGCTGAAACAGGCTCCAAATGGAATCAATTTACAGCATTTGTTTACTCTAGAATTCCGGCTTGTGAACATACACCCAAGGAAGGGCTCTAAAACTTACATAATTTAGGAGCTATTCGGGCATGGAAGACGGTGGTGGGAGATTACTAGACAGAGATATAAACAGCCAATCACAACACACATCCTCCAAGGGTAGCGCTCAAAACGGCAGCAGGGAGGCCACGGGCAGTCCCCAGCCCCGGCCCGCACGTCCGCGCCAGCGGGCCTCGCCCGGGCCTCCGCGGGAGCGGGGAACCGCGGCGCGCAGGGAACCGCGGCGCGCAGGGAACCGCGG
>NW_004524588.1:27900620-27909762 GCF_000260255.1 Octodon degus | reverse complement strand
CTTTCCTGACTTGCAGCAAACGGAAGCTGTGTGCAGACACAGCACCCCTCCCTGTGGGGAGCCGTCTTCTGCTCTCACCCTTTCCCTCCACCTCCGGGTCTCCCCGCTCTTTGCAAAAGATGTCTCTCCCTTTTCCCTGCCATCTGTTCTTGATTTCGCTCTTCAGTTGTGCTGAGTACTTCCTGTAGCCAGGAATGTCTAAAGGCCACATTGCATGCGCCCCTCACAGCAGTCTAAGCAGTAGAAAGAATCACCTCTATTTTTGTAGATGACCGCGTAGCTCAGAGAGGGAGGCTACCTGATCCTAGATGACACAGTTTCAGAACCAGTAATTCGAGATCGGAGCCTATGAACTTTTCATTTGATTCCCCTGCCACAAGGTCACTGAACACCACAAGGCCGGTCTTGCTTTGAGTGGACCGGAGCATTCAAGGCACGGTAGGAGCTGCAAATTCGGTGTGATTGGGGAATCACCCAGGTTGGGACTTCTATTTTTATTTGTTTTATACATGTGTGTGACTCTTGGTACTCACATAGCTCATAGAACTCTGTCACATAAACAGCCCGGCTGTAAGGAGCCCTTTGGGGGGAGGTAGCCACAGCCAAACAGAGGACAAAGGAAAAGGGAGGAGGGGAGGGGCAGGGAATGCAGCATCATGGGTAGCTGTCAGTGCATCCCTAGTGTTGCCCCACCCCAAACTCCCCACGTCCCTGCTGCTCTTCCCTGGAGGAGCGATTGGGTTCTCCTAGGGACCCCCAACAAGCGGGCCTTATCCTGTGCCTTTAGCAATGGCCCTCTTGGGGGACTGTGGCCTGGGAGATGGCTGTAGGTCCTGCCAGTAGCTCCTAGGGGAAGGGCACCGTTATCCAAAACCCCACTAAGCCTCTGCCCTCTGCAGGATAGATGGCAGGGTCCTGGCAGGAGGGTGGAGGGATTGGCGAGAACACTGGCAGAGGTGGATCAGCCGGAGCCCGAGGGAAGAGAGCCATCCTACAGGCACCTCCAAGTGGAGGATACCGTCCCCTCAGGGCAGAATGAGGAGAACAGAAGATCCTAGCCCCTTAGAGCAGAGTGACTCGGCCTCCAAAACAGTCTGTTGCCTGAAGTACCAGGAAGCGACCAAGAGGTGGGCGATGGATGGGGAGGGAGGGTGCCGTTTGCCATGGCACTTCACAGAAAAATGGGACCGAGGAAATGATGGGCCTGCTAATGCACAGCATTGTGGGAGGTCGAGGCAGGAGGATTGCAAATTCAAGTCCAGCCTGGGTAATTTAATGAGACCCTATCTCACAATAAAAAAGGGCTGGGGACACAGTTCAGTGTGATGGCCCTGGATTCAGTCCCCAGTACAGCGAAATGAGACAAAGATGCGAGTGGAGCTTGTGGTGGATGGGGGTGGAAAAGGAACAATGTGTATAGTGCTCTAGTCCACTATGTAATTTTTCCAAGTCCAGCAGGGCTGGGGTTGTGATGGCTCTGTCATTTACTGATGGTGGAGGATCAGCCAAACAGCTTAGCAGATTAAAGTGCCTGCAAGCAGGCACAGGGGCTGGTGTTCAATCTGTGGGCCTGCCGTGCCAGCCCCACCCCCAGGGCACACTGAGACTGCAATTGAGGCTGGGTGTGGTGTGCGCCTGTAATCCCAGCTCTTGGGAGGTTGTAAACAGGCGCATTACTACGAGTCCGATCTAGTAGTGAGACCCTGAACACCCTGTAGACCCTTCACTAAAAATAATAAAAAAAAAAAAATTACTGATGGTGGGCCACTGCAGAGGGTGCATGACCCCAGGGCAACCATGTCTTCGTCAAAGCATTGAGGTTGCAGGAGCCGCTTCCAGTCCAGGTGCAGCACAGGCCTTCCCCTTGCATGCCCTCAGCGGGTGAGGGAAACAGAGGCCTGAAGGAGCGAGAGACCCCTGACTGCTGCTGCAATTCCCAGGGGTGTCTGGCAAGCCAGGGTCAGCCGCAGGGGAGCTGCCTCCAAGGGGTGCTGTCCCTGGGGGGCAGTCAGGGCAGGCCTTGACAGGCTTCTCTGGTTCATCAAGGGGAACCCCAAACAAGAGTTTTGATAGAATTCAAAAATATAGGAGAATGCCGGGGACTGCCTTCCTCCGTGGTGCATGGGAGAAGGCTGCTCCTTTGTGTGCTCTGCTGGAATCAGCCCCACCTGCAGTGTGGCAGCGGGGAGCAGAGGACCAGAGGGGCACAGGCGGCAGCATGGGTCCCACCTGCCCTTCTGAGCCTTCTGCAGTTTGTGTCCTGCAGCTCCTACAGCTCAGGGGCCAGAAAAAAGGGTGCAAGAAACGTTTAAGGCGCTCAGCACTACATGGGCCAGCCACAAAGACAAACTTTAGTCTATTCCTGAAAGGAGGGAGTGGGGGGGAAGGGGCTGGGGGAGGAGTGGGGCAGGTGGGAGGAAGGAGTGGGAGGAGGTGGGGAAGATGGGGGATGTGGAGGAGGCAGGGAAGGGGTAGGCTGCAAAGATGGGGGAGGCGGGGGAAGAGGGAGGTTGGGGAAGGGTGGGGGAAGGTGAGGGCGTAAGAGAAGGGGTACAGGAAGCTATCCCTGCCTCGCCTCACTGCTGATCCAGGGCCATTCCGTATTTGCAGGGAGAAAATGTGCAGGACTTCACGGCATGGACTCACCAGGATGAGAGCATTGGGTTACTGAGACCTTGAGCCCCCAGGGGTCCCTGAAAAGGCGGTGACATCCTGGCCTGGCTCATGCCGCTGCCCGGCCCTCCTGAGCCACTGCCCTGGCCTGCCCTGAGTGCGCTCTGCTTTGGCTTCTGGCGAGAGCCCGGCTGCAGCAGAGCACACTCAGCTCTGCGCTTTCCACCTGGAGGATGCCGGCGGAGGGCATCCTTATGCCACGTTCTGGAGGACCAGGCATCTCTGCCCACCGGCGGGTGCAGGGAGTGGCTGCATTGCCTTGGTGGACAGCCGCTCCTTCAGCTGGCTTCTTGCCTCCTCCTGGGTGTCCTCCGGAAGGCCCAGCAGCCAGGCTGCCCCGCGGGGGGCTGAGGCAGGAGGAGCTCCCTGTGCACTCCTCTCTCACCTGTCCTTCTATCAATTGCCTCAAACTGTTTATGTAAAGAATGAGAAACGCCTTGACAGAAGGAAAACCATCCAGGGAAAGTCATTGTGGGGGGGGCGAGTGTGTGCATATGTGAGTGTGTGAGTGTACAACAGTGTGTGGGTGTGTGACTGTGTGCAACGTGTATGTGTGTATGATTGTGTGAGCTGCGAGTATTGTGTGAGTGTGCAATTGTAAGTGAGAATGAGTGCGTGAGAGTGACTGCGCCAGTGTGTGCACGTGTGCGTATGACTTTGTGTGTGAGCTGTGTCCACGTGTGTGTGCATGTGTATGAGTGATTGTGTGAGTGTGAATACGTGCACATTCACCCCAGCTATCCTCCCTCGCGCATGCGCAAACCCCCAGCACCCTCCTGGAGCGCAGCGTGGAGCAAGCTCTAGATTAGTTACACAAGCTGGGGTTCTGACTCCTAAGTACAAATTTCCCCGCAAGGTCTTCTTGGATCGAGAGGCCTCTTTAGTGTGCAGTGACGTGCTGGCACAGGCATGGCATCACTTTACACACAGTGCCTATTATGAACCAATAAACCAGCCCTTGGTGAGCTTGTTCTTTGGTGGAACTGGGGATTGAACTCAGGCCTTTGCACTTGCCAGGGAAGTGCTTATTCTACTGAGCCATCTCCCCGGCCCCTGAGCTTATAGTAGGACAGAAAATAAGGAATAAATGTAATTACCTGTGGGATGGTAGCACACGTGTAGGGCTCTGTAGACACTTAAAACATTGACCTTCGTGTGAAAGAAGGGAGGAAGCAGCGTAGCTTGGAACAGCAGCCCGGGATTTGCTTTACACAAGGAGCAATTAGGCGCTGTGGCGCCAGGGTGGTGACGGGAAGGACAGGTATCCCGCTCCAGGGCAAGCACGAAGCGCAGAGGGGAGTGCACACATTCTGGCTGTGCTCTGAAGGACAATATGAAGGATTCTGTCCACCGGTTTGTGGTGTCCTGGCCGCAGGAAGGATGGAGGGACTGCTGACCAAAACTTGAAAATTGAGATATGAACAAGAGCCTAGTGTGGGCATTTGAAATGTGAGATACTTACTGGTGACACAACATAAAGACTGAGGAGTCAGGAGAGGGCTGGGCTTTGACCCCAAGGCGAGTTTGTCAGGAAATGGAGCTGGCATGAAGGTGACAGCAGGAGAACTCACCTAGAGGACAGGGAGAGGGGCGCAAGCCTGGCTGGGGTGCCTCTGCGGACCAACCACACGATCCTTCGTGTTCACGCTGTGCTCGAGGGTGGACAAACGCAACTCGCCTGTGTTCAGGCTTCATCTCCGTGCGCTGAAAGATGGACAGATCCAGCCTCTCTGGCTCGTGTCACATGTCGTATGGGCATCAAATGATCCTTTCTGACGTAGCCGATAGGACAAGGTAACGAGATGGTGGAAGTGGAGAATGCGTGTCCGCAGTTGGTCTGTGTAGTTCTAGAATGTGAGCTTTGGCCTTCTCGAGTCTCCGTATGAACCTTATAGTTTGTATGACCTGCTTATTCTCTCCAGTGTGTGCAGGCTCAGGTAAAATCAGTTTGTGGAAGCACACCTCCAGTGGTGGTGCCAGCGGCTGCCTTCACAAGCACCTCTCTGTCGGGCAGCGTGTCAGCAATGCCATTTGTCTGTCTTACCAAGCAGCACTTTGCAGTATAGTTGTTTTTTTTTTTTTGCGGTACCAGGGATCAAACTCAGGACCTTGTGTTTGCTAGGTAAACACTTATTCCACTGTGCTGGCTCCCTGGCACCTCAGTAGACATTTTATCTTCACTTTCAAATGACAAAGCCAAAGCCAGGCCCAGGTCCCACGGAGAGTGGGCAGCCGAGCTGGCTCGCGACCTAACCAGAACGCGCTTCTGCATCTCTCTGTTCTCCCTTCCCCGCTGGGCCCCTGTCAGGGCTGGTCTTGTCCTTTTTGTCTGACAGCTTTCTCCCTTTGTACTTCCTCCCTGCCAGGACCCCAAGTTCAGGCAGCTTTGGGAACTTTCTTGAGCATTTCAGTCTGTTGCTCCTTCTGGGAACAACCGTTCCCTTTTCTCTACATGGAGAGCTCCTATAGGTTCTTCCCACAGTATGGTTTAAGTCACATAATACTTCCTGCATGTTTCTATGGCCCATAAGACCTCAATCCACATGGAAAGGTTCTTTGTCCTGCCTTTGTAGGCATCATAGTGGACCGAGGGACCGAACTCAGGGCCTTGCACTTGCCAGGTAAATGCTTATTCTACTGAGCTATCTCCCCAGCCCCGTGGAATTTCCCAACAGAGGAGGCCCAAAGACCTCACGCCCTTTGCCCTTCGGGATCCTGGACGCCTTCATCACACGATCCTGCAGGTGGCGACAGAGGCCAAGGCAGATGCAGCACTCGGAGCTTGTGAGGCGGGCCACGAGCTCAGAGGACAGGGCCAGGTCACCGAAGAAACCCAGGCAGGAGAGCGGCGCTGTGTCCACCCCTCAGTTGCTCTTCAGAAATGGGTTAGACATTTTAGTGTAAGCACTGGCTGTCAAGCTGGCATGGAAGAAGGGACCTGCCGTTAAAATGCAAGGAGAGGGCGTACCAAGACATTTGGACAGAAAAGCAACGTGTGCTTCTCCAGTGACAGAAGGCAGCAGAGGGCCACTGCCTCCCCTGCCTGCAGAACTGCATCTCCACACTGCGTCGGCACAGGGCTCACGGTGGAGGTGGCATGTAACTCGGACTGATTAGGGCTTGGAAATCACGCAGGAGTTTGCCATGCCTGGGTACAGCGAGACCCCCGAGGGTCTGTATTTGGGGGCTGAGGGCTACCTGGAGTGTCATAACTCCTAGTGTGTTTTGGGGCTCTCTCCCTATGTCTGAATATCTTCATAAACGTTTTAACCCAGTGCCCACTTAAGAAAAACAACGGTCAGTGTGATTGCCTGGTAGCAGGGAAATTGAGGCTGGGGATCCCGTCTGCTTTGTGAACTGGGACTCTGAGGTCATTGTTTTTGCTCCCTGTTCCTGATTCAGCTGCATGTCCTGCCCTCCCTTCCTTTCTTTCTTTCTTTCTTTCTTTCTTTCTTTCTTTCTTTCTTTCTTTCTTTCTTTCTTTCTTTTTCTTTTTTGCGGAACCCAGGGTTGAATCCAGGCCCTTGCCCTTGCCAGGCACCTCCCCGGCCCTCTTGCCCTCTCTCTCTTCGCAGCGTCTCTGCCCTGCAGCCCAGCCGCCTGCCTGCCACTCTGGGCAGGCTCCACCCATGCTCACTCTGGCCGCCTCACTCCACCTTGTTCATCTCACAGCCTCCTTCCACCCTCCAGTGACCAGGTCACGTGAGCAGGTCTGCAGGAACAAAAGCAGATCAATTCATAGTTTAGGATGAATACGAAAATTTTGTAAGAGAACTATCATTTTTTGTTTACATGAAGTTCAAATTCCATGGGACACCCTGTGGTCTGTGGGGCAGCTCTACGCAGGAACGAAGGTTCCCAAGTGCCGTTCCCACCGCTGCGCTGCGGAGGCCTTTTGTCTTTCCCAGCTACCTGACAGGCAGGGCCGCAGGTCAGTTCCTACGGCCGGCCGGGTGCCAAGCGCGCGGATTGCGCGGCCAGTGCTGCAGCTGCAGCTAACCTGGAAGCGGAAGAGCAAACGTGCCTCGCTCCAGCCCTTTGAAGTAGATTTTAAAACTACAGAATCAATCTCAATGAAAACACGAGACACACAGACACCCCTGCGGCTCAGGGGTCTGGCTGCCTGTCTGGTCTTGGCCCAAGCCCAAGCATTTGGCCTCAAGTTGGAGGCCGCAGCTTGGGCTTTCTGCCCTTCTCCCGGCTCTCCAGTGGGGACCCACCTTCCCCTCCTTCCCGCTCTTCCACGGCTGCTCACACCCGGGCCACAAGGCGCGTCTTCCCACAGGTGTACGTCTTCTTTTATTCTCCAAGGTCGAAACACCCTTTTCTGCCCAGTGGGCTCAAATCCTCCAGCGGAGGCTGGGGAGACGGCTCAGTAGAATAAGTACTTGCATGGCAAGCGCAAGGGCATGGACTGTACTGCGCACGCCCTGTGCAGCGCAGCCGCGAGGCAGAACAGACTGGTGCTTCCCCACCCCCACTTCCTCTCTGCACCTCTGTGACCCCCCGGGCTGTGGCCTCTTGTAAGCTTTGGCTTAAATAGTCTGTTTTCTGCGGTCTGTTTGTTTGCTTGTTTACAGAGCTGATTAGATCCTGATTTGAAAAGTGGTACTTTTTTTTTTGCCTCTGCTTTGCTGGGTGGCTTTGCCGTAATGCCTCCTCTTGGACTGGCGCACTATCGCACTAACACACTAACGGGGAGAGGGTGGGGCGGCAAGGGATGGGGTGGGCCGTTTAATCTTGGCGAAGTCCTTTTTTGTTTCTGAGAACTCTGATTTGGAGAGCCTTTGTACTGAGGCGTGACATGTCGTGGGGAGAGGGTTAGAATTTTTGGAAATACGCAAATAAGGTGCAGCTGGGAAAGAGACACACTGGCTCAGAGACATTGAATTTTGCTAACTCCAAAGATGTATATATAATATATATGATTTTGGGAGAACTGTTTCTTATTCAATTTCATTGAAGAGTTTGAGAAGTGTAGGGATTATAGCTTCTGTAAAGAAAGGAACCGGGGATTGAACTCAGGCCCTCGCGCTTGCCACGGAAACACTTATTCCACTGAGCCATCTCCCAGGCCCCCATCTTCTGTAAATTTCTTGTAGAAATCAGCTGTGAATTCATCAGGACCTGGACTTTTCTTTGTCGGCTGGGTTTTTTTTTTTATTACATTTCATATTTCACTGGCTGTTATTGGGTTATTGAGAATTGTTATATCTTCTTGATTCAGTTTTGGTAATTTGTACTTTTCTAGGAATCTGTCCATTTCTTCTGTGCCTTTTGTTCTGTGAGCATAAAGATTCTGAAAGTAGCTATTGATAATCTTCTGAATTTCCACTGGGTCTGTGGTAATTACACCTTTTTCATTCCT
This sequence comes from Octodon degus, assembly GCF_000260255.1. Taxonomy (NCBI): domain Eukaryota; kingdom Metazoa; phylum Chordata; class Mammalia; order Rodentia; family Octodontidae; genus Octodon; species Octodon degus. The sequence goes on along the minus strand of NW_004524588.1, from coordinate 27,901,721 downwards.
TATTGCTTGTCTTTGAATTTTGTCTTTCCTCTTTTTGATGAGGTTAGTTAGGGGCTTATCAATTTTACTTAGTCTTTCAAAGAAACAGCTTTTTGATTTGTTAGTTCTTTGAACTGTTTTCTTCATCTCAATGGAACTAATTTCTGCTCTAATCTTCATGATTTCTTCCCGTCTTTGGGCTCTGGGTTTGGTTTGCTCTTCCTTTTCTACGTGTTGGAGGTGCAGCATTAGGGTGTTCCCGTTCTGTTTTCCTAATGTGTGAGTTCACAGCTATGAATTTCCCTCTGAGAACTGCTTTCATCACATCCCATAAGTTCCTATAATTTGTGCTCCAATTTTCATTGAATTGTAGATATTTCTGAAATTTTTGTTTAATTTCATCTGTGATCCATTGATTGCTGAGTAGGGTGTTGTTTAATTTCCATGTATTTAGGTTTTTTTTTTCTGGTTTCTTGTTTTTTTCCAGTTTCATTGCACTGTGGTCAGATAATATGCATGGGATAATTTCTGCTTTCTTGCATATACTTAAGCATGACCTATGGACCAGTATGTGGTCTATTTTAGAAAATGACTCATGTGCAGCTGAAAACAATGTGTATTCAGCTGTGTTTGTGTGGAACACTCTGTATATGTCCACCAAGTCCGTGTGTTCCAAGCTCTGGTTCAGTTCTGCTTCTACTTTGCTATTTTTTTGTCTGCATGTCCTATCTTTTTGGGATAAGGGGGAATTAAGATCTCCTGTTAAGATATTAATTTTTTATGTCCATTAAGTTTTATCTTATATAGCTGGGTGCTCCCGTATTTGGTGCAAACATATTTATGAGTGTTACCTCTTCCTCTTGAATTTTTCCCCTAACCAGTATATAGTGGCCTCCTTTATTTTGTTTGATTATTCTTGGTTTGAAGTTGAGACTGAGAACAGGATTGCTACCCCTGCTTTTTTCTGAGGTGCTGGGGAGTGTAGTAGTGTTTTCCATCCTTTGACTTTCAGCCTATGAATTTCTTTATAATTTACATGAGTTTCTTATATACAGCATATTGTTGAATTTTGTTTCCTAATCCACGGTGTCAGTCTATTTCTCTTAAGTGGTGAACTGAGTC
>NW_004524588.1:27876954-27898726 GCF_000260255.1 Octodon degus | reverse complement strand
AAAAAAAAAAAAGAGATCTTTTCTTACCTTTTCACTAGCTGCACCAGCATCTTCAAGATTTGAAACTCTGTCTTTACTTTCACTCAAACAGTTTTGCAAGCTTGTGATTGAGATTTTAAGGTCCTCTATATCTCTTTGACTCTGCTTCATGCGATCTATTTCCTTCCTGTGTTGCTCATTCAAGGAATCCGTCATTTTTCTAATCTCCTCTATTTTTTTTCAATGTCTTCTTTAGAAGGAGTTATTAATTCTTTTACTGCAGTGTTTTTTTCAGATTTGGTTTCCTCCATATGTTTCAGTATTCGATTCTTTACTTCAGATGCTATGAATTCAGAGATTCTTTTTTTATTTCAAAAATTGTTCTGAGTTCCTGTATACCTTTTTGCTGTTATTTCTTTACTTCTGACACTATTAATTCATACATTTCAGCTGAGCTAATGTCCTCTGCACTTGTTCTCAGTGGCCATTGGGTTTCCTCCATACGTTTCCGTATTTGATTCTTTACTTCAGATGCTATGAATTCAGAGATTTCTTTTTTTATTTGAGGAATTAATTCTGCTCTGAGTTCCTCCATACCTTTCTGCTGTTGTTTCTTTACTTCTGACACAGTTAATTCATTCATTTTAGCAGAGCTAGTGTCTTCTGCACTTGTTCTAGGTGGGCTCAAGGCCTGAGATTGCATTTTGCTCCTTGTCTTTATCATTTTGTATAGCACTGACCTCCGACCTTTGATGTAGAGCTTTGGTGCAGTTATAATTTTAGCACCTCCTGAAATTTGGGTGCACATCTATTAAGTTTGAGTTTATCCGGTTATGCCTGACTTGGGTCTAGCTGTTGTGTTTAACTCCTTTTTGCTGTAGCCCTTGGAAGTGAACCTGTTGTGCCTCTCTGGCTCAGGGGACACAGGGGAGCACAGACGCTCTCCCACACACTAGCCGGGCCTGGGCTTGGCTGGATCTAGGGATCCTGAGAGCATCGCAGAAGTTCTCAGTCACTCGGTGGGCTTGGGGGCGGGGGCTCTGGAGGGGTGGAGGTGTCCCGAGGGCCTGGTAGAAGGTCTCACTCATGCAGCGTGCCTGGGCTGGGCTGGGTCTGGGGTCCTGAGAGCATTGCAGAAATTCTCACTCACTTGGCAGGCTTGGGGGTGGGGGCTCCAGAGGGTTTCAGGGGTCCCAATGGCGCCGTAGAGGGTCTCACTGATGCGGTGTGCCTGAGTTTTGGTCTGGGGAGCTCCTGCGGGCGCAGGGAATCTGGAAGCTCTCCACAGGCTCGCCTGGGTCTGGGCTGGCCTGGATCTCTGAAGTTTTCTTCTAGTAATTTTAGAATTTTAGGTTTTACTTTAAGCTTTTCAATAAATTGTGTGTTGATTTTTACCCAGGCTGAGAAATGAGAGTCCAGTCTACTTTCTGCCTGGGGGAATCCAGTACTGTCCATGAATGTGAGTTTGTTTTTTAGTTCTTTCACTGGTCTGGTGGTTATTTTTATGTAAACATCATTTTCAGTAGTGTGTCTGGAAGTAGATGCTGTGATGCCTGCCAGTGTGCTGCTTGCGATCAAGATTGCGTTGGATATTTAGGGCAGTGATGATGAACCATTTAGAGACCGCGTGCCAGAACTGTAACCTAAAAAGCCACTTAACTACTGCAGAATGCCACCACTGCAATTCAGCCTGAATACTAAGGTTTCTGTTTAGAAAACTCAACTGTCATGCGATGCTCAGCTGCTGGAGCGGCCTGGCTTCCAGATGAGAGAGAGCTCTGTGCGCCCGCCGTAGCCCATGTCACAGGTTCACTGCCACCGATGAGTCTTCAATTTCCGTATGAATTTTAGAACTGTTTTTTCTAGCTCCATGAGAAACGCCATTGATACACTGATAAAGTGCACTGAGTCTGTATATTGTTTTGGGTAAGTCACACATTTTACCAATATTCTTTCAATCCAAAAATATAGGAGGTTTGTCAACATTTTAGTCTCCTTCGCTTTCTTTCTTTAGTTTATTATTATTATCTGAAAAGATTACAAAATGGTAAAACAAAAAAAATCTAAAAACATTAGAAATGATATACAACTTCACCAAACAAATCAATAGGAATTCAACAATGGTTGCTATGTTGTATAATGTTCCCTTCAAATTAGTTGTTCAGATTACCAGACATAACCATGCAAAATTGGAAATCAAAAAAAGTTGTAAGAATTTAAGAAGGACCAAAAAAAGAAAAGAAAAAAAAAAAAGAAAAATTTATGCACTGACTGCTCCCCTCTGTAGACTAGCTGAAAGCAGCAGTGCCATTCATAATCTTTATTAAGTTATGATCATTCTATAATTTATTCAGGGCTTTTATCATGAAAGAATGTTAAGTTTTATTAACTGCTTTTTCTGCACCTATTGAAATGATCACAGATTTTTACCCTTCATTCTATTTATGTGCTATATATTAAATTTATTGATTTGAATATGTTGGACTAGCTTTGCTTTCCTGAAATGAAACCCACTTGATCATGGTGCATGATCTTGCTCTGTTGCCTTTGATTCACTACTGCATCTGTGTTCAATATGTATATATATATATACACACACACATATATACATATATGTTTTGTCCTGTTGTTTTTTTCACCCAGAGCAATACTGGCTTCATGAAATCACTTTGGAAGGGCTCCGTCTCTTTCACTTGTATAGATTAATTTGAAAAACATTTGTGTTCTGTCTTTGTTTGGTAAAATCCAACAATGAAACCATCCAGCCCTAGCTTTACTTTATTAGGAAACATTTTATTACTAATTAAATCTTATTACTTGTTATTGATCTACTCAAGATTTTCATATTCTTTTGGTTCAATTTTTGTAGGTCATGTATTTCCAGAAATGTATCTATTTTTTCCAGATTTTCCAATTTGATAGCATATATCTTTTCAAAATGTTCTCTAGTGGTCCACGGCACTTCTGTAATGTTACTAGTCATGTCCCCCTTCTCATCCCTAATGTTACCCCGTCTCACTGCCTCCTTCTCCTTCCTAGTGCCCTCCACCTCCTTCTCTGCCTCTTTCTCACTAGTCTGACTCAAGTTTTGTCCATCTATTGTCTTTTTAAAGGTCCAACTCCATTTCATTGCTGCTTTATACTGTTCATGAGATTATTTTATTTCTGCTCCAATATTTGCTTTTATCTACTAATTTATATATAGATTGTTAAGTCTTTTCTAAAATCTTATCGTTTGGTTGTTTGAGATGTTTGCTTGTTTGTTCTTTGGTGTAGGCACTAGTTGCTATGCGTTTCTTTCTTGGTACTGTTTTGCCTTACCATGCAGATTTTGATAAAGTTTCCATTTTCATTTATTTCAAGGAATTTCTGAATTTTCTTTCTGATCTCCTCAGTGACCAATGTTCTGTAAAAAGCAATGTTTATTCAGTTTCTATTTGTATATTTCTAATGTTTTTCTCGCTTCTGATTTCTAGTTTCATTCCATTGTGATCAGAAAATATACAGGGTATTGTTTCAAGTTTTTCAATTTATTAAGACTTGTATAGGACTTAATGTTTTTGTAGAGAATGCTTCATGTGCTGATGAAACAAACATTCTACAGCTGTTGAATGAAATATTCTCTAATGTGGACCAGGTACTGTTGACCTAGAGTGTAATTTCATTCTGACGTTTCTGTAGCACACGTATTTTGACTGCGTTGACTTTTTCCATCTTCTGGTTTTGTTAGCACATGTTTGCACTGCATTGGTCATGCGAGTTGGTGTGTCTGCATAACAGAGCTTCATGCTTTCTTCATTCCGCTCCCTTCTCTTCCTTCCACCTCCCTCCCTCTTGATTCCCTTCCCATCTGCACAAAAGCCACGCCTCTGTTTCTTATTATCTTTTATCTTGCTTTTTTATATGTAGGATTTCTCATGTAAGAGAAATGGTGATATTTAAGTTTGTGTGTCTCACTTGAATGAACAGTACAGTCTCAAGGTGCATCTATTTTCATCAGCGAAAGCGGGACACTGAGATCCCTATTATTGCAGTAGAGTTGCTTTCTCCCTTTTGGTCATGTGCTTGCTTTATAAAACTGGGTGCTCTGACATTAGGTGTCTATAAGTTTATAATCATTATATGCTCTTGGTTAATTAATCCTTTGATCATTCCTTTTTTTTTTCTGTGATTCTATTTGCTTAAGACATCAGTTTCCATTGTTTCACTTTCAGTCTGTGTCCTTAGTGGTAAAGTAAATTTGTTCTAGGCAACGTACTAGATGTAATTGAAAAATACAGTGAATGTATAAATTTTAGGAATTTATCATAGTAAAAGACACATTCCTATTAACCCCTTTATGGCCTGCATCTAGACATCACCCAGAGTCTCATGTAGTCATAGGTGGGAGCTTTTTGGAGGTGGCTGGATCTGAAGTGTGTAATGCTGGGATCAAGGTTGTGACAACTAAATCAGTCCAGTGATTGGTCTGGCATAGCCCAGCCTGGGTGTGAATGCCATCTGCCCTAGGGTGGGTGCCTTGCTTTCTGCCCACCATGAACTGCTCCCCCTCTGTCACACCACCCTGCCTTGGAACCAGCTAACTATGAAGTAAAACCTCTACAAACTGTGAGCTAAGTAAACCTTTCCTCTCTTAACCTGTGGATGTTAGGTATTTTGTCTCAGTAATGAGAAAAGTAACACAACTCCCTCAAAATACTCCTTGCTTTGAGCACACTTCTTCCACTTTAGGAAGCGATTCTGAAAATCGTCTTTTGAGTGCCTTTAGTTTTGCTCTATGTCTTTGGATATTAGCTATGTAATGTTGAGTTTATTTCCAGTCAGATACCATAATATACTATCCCTACAAGTTTTTTTGCTTGACTGGTGAATCTGGGCACAGTGTGTGCCATATCTGAGTCTGAGACCCACCATCTCCGCAGGTTGTGCAAGAGTAGGGACGCTTTAGCAGTTCAGGCAGGCGTTCTATAGCTCATCCGAGGTTCACCAGGTACGTGTCCTCCTACCGTAGGGTCACCAGCTGCAATTAGGTGATGTGGGTCTCCTCAGCACTATCGGTCCCGGCCTTGTCAGTTGCATGGATGTCTCATTTGTTTGCCCCTGTAGTGCTGGGGCCAAAGCACTTGTTCTCTGAGTAATGCTGGGTGCAGTTCCATGTACTTCACAGAGAAACATGGCGCCCACACCTAGTGCTGATAGTAGTGTGCGATCTGGTAAGGCGAGAGGGCAGCTTATTTGGGGAACCTATGTAGCATGGGGACACTGTTACTACTCTTTGTTGCTATTGTGGGCTTGACCAGAGGACACCCCCCAACCCCTGTAGACACTTGTGGACAGGGCACTGGCTGGGAGTTGTTCTTGCCTCAGTTTCCCCAGCTCTAGTGTTCACCAAGGACTTATTGCTTTGTGGCTCGAACCAGGCAGTATTCCTCAGCTGTGGTGTCTGAATGGGTGACAGGCACACAGATGGCACTGGAGTCTCTGGACCTCTTCTGTGTGCCCTGGGGTGGGGACGATGGCCTGGGCATCCCTCGACTTTTAGCTGCATCTCAGTCTCTAGCAGGGGCAAGCAGAGGCTGGAGCCAGGCAAGTTGAGGTCCCACAGCAGCAAGTGAGTGGCCTGCGGCCGATGGTAGGTCTTGTGTGCTGGGGCAGTGGCAGCCTGTGCCACAGGGAGGTGCTGGTGATGGCCCCAGCACACCTGTGTGTAGGAGAAGCACTGGAAGCTTCGAGTGCTTTCATGGCCTTGTCAGTCATGGGCATCTCTGCCCAGAACTGGGAGGATGGCAAGGGCTATTGAGCCAACGGTCCTCAGCCCTACAGGACTGGGCACATTCCTGGTCCTGGGGTTAGAGAGCAGCGTCCCTGCTACACGTTAGCAGAAGTGCCGTTCTAGAACTGCCTTCAGCACTGCGACACTTACTGGCCATCAGTGAAATGTGTGGATTCTCAGGGATGGGAACATGCCGAGGATTCTGAGCCCTAAGATAATCTAACATCAGGTAACAGGCCCCTTCGAGACGGCTGCTCACCCCAGCACTCCGGAAGGTCACTGGGAAACGAGTTCCTCTTCCCTAGTCGACCACTTCACAGATTTCTGACCTCTTACCTCTTACCTACTTAGGCTGCCGCCTACAAGGGTTGTGAAACTTTTCAGTAGTGAGGATTGGGAGTGCCCCGCTAGCTGGAGTTTGTAGAACTCCTTAACCTTTGCTTCTGGGGAGTGGAGACCTCTGCTCCTAGCAGGGAGTCGGGAACACTGGGGATGTGATTTTTTCTCTTGTGAGCCTGTTACAGATCCTTTTAAAACCTCCTGACAAGAGACAGGAACCTCTGGAATGTGGCTGGATTATAGGAACATTACAGCGTTCTGGCTGTTGGGAGGCAGGGCCTGGAGGGGGAGCCCGTCCGTGGTCCCTGCTGGTGTGATCTGGAAGGGTTGGTCTCACTGCCAGGCTCCTCCCGACTGGCTTTCTGGTGGACATGACGCAAGCACGTTTCCTCTGCATGCACCTGCCTTGGAGCCGTCCAGCTGTGGGCCGAAACCTCTACCAGCTGTGCGCCAACAAATCTCTGCTCCTTTCTTGTGAAGCTTTCAGGCATTTGTTACAGCAATGAGGAAAGTGACGAAGACACCCGCTGTGCCAGGTCTCGGGTTCCAAAGGCCTCCGTTTGCTGCCGGTGAACTCCGGCGCCCGCCCCCAGTCTTGCTTCCATCTGTAGCTACTCACCTCCACTCACCTTTGCTTTCGTCCTTTGTAGAGGTCCTGGCTCATTTTGGCACCCCCACAACATGCTGAAGGGTAAGAACAATGACATGTTTCGAGCAATTCACACTTTTGCAATATTCCACTGCATATGTATATATCATATATATAAGAAATATATAATAAATATTATATATATATATATGAGTGATTATAAGAAATATAAGGAAAGTGTGAGTCAGCAAAAATTAGGGAAAATGATGAAAATGACATAATTCTTTTTTTTTTTTTTGTATTTCAGGGAAGGGTCTACAGGCTGTTCAGGGTCTTACTACTAGATCAGATTCATAGTGATCCGCCTGTTTACAGCCTCCCAAGAGCTGGGATTATAGGCGCACGCCGCCACACCCAGTCTGAAAATGATATAATTCTGATGTCTTTGAATGCAAGTCTCAGTAGTCAAGCAGAAGTCTGCGCAAGAATGCTGCTTCAATATAGATAGAAATAAATAAAGCAAGAAAGTGAGAGTTCAGTTTTGCCAATTTTATTGAACCAATAAAATTCCTAATAACAATGAAATAAATTTCTGCAAGTATAAATGTGATACAGTTTAACAAAACCCATTGTTCTGTACCTATAAATAGATTTTCAAAATGTCATAAAAAGTGCAGTTATGAATTAACATGTTAATACACAACTTCTTTATTTCAAATGTGTGTCTTGACTCACTAATAGTCCCTCCACAGCTGTTCAAATGTTACCCAGCCCTCCAAAAAGGCATTAGAGCACAAAATGTTACATACAAGCTGATCCCTTCGGTCAGCTTTAGTCAGAACTGTAAAATCAGCAACATAGGAAAAATAAAAACTAGTTCTACATACTGAAAGCTCTCTCAGTTCTACAATTTCCTTAACTGCTGACTCACTGGAGGGCGCTAGAAGCGAAGAGGCTTGCGAGGTCGACTACCTTCGACTGTATCTGCAGCAGGGTCTGGCTGCCAGGACAAGTTAAAGTGGCTGTTTATTAAGTTTGCTATTTGTAGAACTGAAACTATAAAGATAAGACTGCCATCTGACACTGAGCCTGTGTGACTTCTAAATTGCATCAATGATCTATTTGATAAAGCTTATTCTAATTGAAAACCATCTAGAGTAAGAGACCGTAACATAGAGCAGTCTTAAAGATCACGTCGCCTGCCTTACGTTAGTTCAAAGCCACGTGCTTTGTAAACAAGGCAAACGCTGCAGTAACAAAGCACAGGACGACCAGGCGGAGCCTCACAGCTTCTCGTTACGCTGCACGAAAGTACCCAAGAACGCAAAGCATAGCTCTGCCTTAATACTGATGAGTTAAAGACCGAGATAGACATTGAAGCACAAAGAAGAGATGGAGTAAGAAAAAGGAGAGATAAAGACCGAGATAGACATTTCACAGCATGCTACATATACCGCTCACAAATAAGGATTAGATGAAGTCTAAAATGGAAAGTCAAGAAGTTGGCAATCTGATTTCATGTGCAATTCAGCTACAAAGTCTTAATATATACATTCAGTATGTAGCTGCCCTGCAAAATCAGGATTAAAGAAAAAGTTTTCAAGTCAAATTCTATTTCCTAAGTTGAAGGACACATCCAGTTCTCCCATGACCAGGAAAGGAATTTTCAGGCTTGAAGAACCTAATCAAGAGACAAGGCCACACTCCACGGTGACCCGACAGGGTTTGTATTTATCTGCTCAGGTTGCATGTGGATGGCTTGTGGTTTGTTTTCAATAGCTGTTTTATTTTGGGCTAAAAGAGTTAAATGTGAAGAGAAAGAAGAAAGAAAACTGTCCTTTCCAGAGAAGACAAAGAAAATATTTGCACTAGATATAGAAGTTGGATCAATTTCCTTAGTGAACAACGGTACTACTTGAATTTTACTTTTATTTAAAGGAACCAGAGCGATTAGAAAAGGAGAAAAGAGGTTCTCAGCTTTCCAAGAGAAAATTCTTGGCCACCCAACTGACTCACGTCCTTCATGCTACCTTTTGATCCTTCCTTACCAGACTGAGGGGTGCCAGCTAAAAATTTGTAGACTCCTAATTCCAGAAAGAGGTGCACTATTAGTTTACTTCTGTGTCATAATGTGTATATGTAACTAACCGGAATCTGCAAATAATATTTGAATGCTAAAGGCTAAAGATTCTTTCTCCCTCTTTAATATTCTTTCTGTGGAAATTATATATTCATTTTTAAGAGAGTAATTTGAAAGGTGCAAGAAAATAGATTGCTTTAGCAAAAATTTTCGTACCAAAAATTAATTTATCATACTTAGATTTAATAATATTTGATGGTGTTGTATGAACTATAAAATGGGGCATTTGTTCTAAAGGCCTTATTATAGTAAGCACTGGATTCTTTCAAAGGTTTTTTTACAAGCAGTCAAAAAGATCAGATACTCTCTTCTTTCCCCTCTACTTTCTCTTTTTCAGTACTTGCAGTGGTGTAGTCATAATTAGGTTAAAGCCAGACTACACACTGCATGACACAACTGAATAAATCTTTCGGTCTCCAAGTCTTTTTCTTAACAGGCGCCTGAGTTCACTTTTGGACCTTCAGAGTGGAGCCTGAGCTCAGGCTGGGCTGCTCCTGGCTAACACGGCAGACATGCAGATACAGCCAGGGCCCACATCAATGCACAGCCCTCATCAGCGGTTCGGCTCCAAGTCAGAAGGCCACCTCTGGATGCATGTGTTCCACACTAGCAACTGCAGGCAGTTTAATCTCAAACAATGCTGAGCGCACACAGGTTGCAAAGGCAGAATCGCATTTTGGTGTCTAACGATGTTATTGGAACCTATCTGAAGTGCAGCAAGGGGAATAAAGACTACCAGTGCATTCTCTTCCCGCCCCACAGAAGATCCTCCCTTCCGTGAGGTCAGGGTAGGATGGGGGCAGGAGGGGTCTACCTGGGAAAACCCTTATGGATCCAGTTTGGTGTATTTTAATGGTGTTTTCTGATCCAAACACCCTTATCAATGTCCTCTTACAAGAAACATGTTTCACAGGCCAAATACCACCAATAAAACAAATAACTGAAACATCACTCCACTTATATGCCAGAAATTTCCTGTTCCACTAAAGGGCTACACACCAATCTGGATTGCTAGAGAATTTTAACTTTATATTCAAATAACTTGGACTAACCTTAGTATCCATTATCTAATATAGATCCAGGTTAAGATGGCAATTTAATCTCTTTAAAAATCTTGTTAAACACTAAATTCTGCATGGTAGAAATAGTCAATTTCTGTATCATGTATAAATATAAAGATTCCTACTTTGATAAAAGGCAAAATCTTCTATGACTTATTTAAAATATGGAAGTAGTATTACTGCACAGCAGAGTGAGCCATGGAAAGGCTGGATACTCCGAACGTATCGGCTCTTAGGGGTGAGGTAGAGGAGAGCGCGCTGTTTTGGCAGTTGGGCAAGGGCCCAGGGTAGGGAGGACGAGACCACACGATGTTGCCTAGCGTCGGATGGGAAGGACATGCCTCAAGTGCAGCAAGCGCGAGGGCAGCCGAAGTACAGAGGGGCACTGGAGGGGTGTGGAGGGAGCTGGGGCAAAGCCACGACTCTCACGGATGGAGAAGACGCAACTCAGAAAGCAAATGCTGGTGACTACCGGCAGGTGGCTGGTGATGTTCGGTTCTGATTGTGAGAGGTGTTCAGACCAAGACAGGCCAAGGGAGGGAAGGTGAGCTAAAGTGAGCAGGTCGAGGCACTTGGAGGAAGAGAAAGCAGGCCAGAGGAAGAGGGCTGAGTGCGGCAGGAGCTTCCGGCACACCAGGCACCGACGCCGAGCAATGCGGCCATCTCACACTGTGCTCCACGTGCCTCTGAGAAGGGCTCCTTCCTCCACGGTTCTCCTGGCTACACCTCTGTCGCAGTCATCCGCCCGCCCCAGGTCCTCGCCTTCAGGGTCTCACTGGAGCTGACACAGCTCCCTAAGCCAAACCAGCACTGAATGAGCTCCGCGTACAGCGGTCAGCTGGGCTCTGTGGACTGAGCAATACATTCACACTACAGTACTGCTTTGAGGAAGGACTACTGAACCGGATTCTCAGTCTCCACAGAGCGCTCGAGGGAAACAGTTTAGGATGACGGCCACCAAGAATAGATTCTGATTACACAAATTATATAATTTAAAACTCAATCTAAACAGAGGAGCCACATATCTTTCAGTTTAGTATTGAATTGTACTAAGAAAATAAATATTACTTTTATAGCATCATTGTTGCATACTTTTAACTCCATGCAAGACCATCTATTTGAATGAAACAAAAAATATCTATTGGATAAAAAGTATTTAAGGTCTTGCTTTCCACAGAAATGATTTAGAATTATCCCTAGAATACAACATAAACAAACAAAAAAAATTCACTTTACTATCGCAGTGCAAACTTTTTATAATATGCACTGAAATTTGCTTTTCCCCCCCGATGAATTGTTTATAGTTTAAAAAGAATCTTACCATCATACATGCACACACCGTAAGGGTGGTGAAATATTTTGAGTATATATCTTTAATTGTTGATAAATTTATTTTGCTGTGGGACAGAAGTCTAAGACTTCAGGTTAAAAACTTTATATAATAGAGTCAAGAAGGAAAGAGTTGCTCTGAAATAATATTAAACTTTAGAAACATTAAAATCTTTAGGAGACATTATACCACAAATAAAATGGGGCTCTGGTTCAAGTTTGATCAGTTTTCATACGAGCCTTATGTTTAGTTTTCTATCCTAAAAGCAGCTTGGCACTGTTCTGCCTTGCAGGGCCAAACACTGCCCCAGATTCCTCCTAAAGAGTGGCCCGGGGACAGCCCTCCCGAACCTGGGACCGGCGCCCAGTTACAGAAAGGCGCAAGCGCTTTGTCTCAGGAGCCTCCTTCCCTAGCTCACCTGCGTCCACCCGAAGAGGCCTCCTCTGCGGGCTCAGGGAGGCTCCTTGCTGCGGCCCAGTGGGCTACGGAGCAGACGGATTTTCATGTGGGAGGGTATTTTGCTATTTCTTAAGGTGATTTGAGAAAGGAGGATCATCCAAGCTGGAAAACTTGAAATTTCAAGGTAAATGCACATTATTCAAGCATATATTTCAGTGAATTATTAGAATAATTTGAACAAAACAAGTAAGGAATTAGAGTTCACATTCACACGTGCTTTCTCACGTAGACGAGCACAGGGAGGTTTGGCACAGTGTGAGCCCAAGGTGATTAGCATGTAACCACATCAGTATACCAATTGAATCAGATAGCTTTTTAAAAATATCACATTTTAATATAAAAACCTACAGTATAAATTACTACATAATAAATTCAATACTCTGAAAAAAAAAATACCACCCTGGCAAGCCGCGTGGAGTTTCAAGTTTGCACTGGACAGAGAGAGCTAGTGACCAGCCTCTGACGTAAAGGGGTCGCAGCCCACGGCAGTGTGCTGCTCTCAGCCCAGCCAGCCTCGCCAGGCCGGCCTCCCCAGCTTGGGAATACACTGCTTTACCTTGTTTTTAGTTTCAAGCCAACTTAATCTCCCGATTACTGAAGAGATGGATCACTGTTGAGCAGAACAGAAATTTCACCAGGAGAGACATCCATTAAAGGCACTGATCATTTCCATAACTGTAACTTCTTCTACTTCTGGGGGAAAAATCAAAGAACAAAAGTGGCCACTGTACTTATACCTTGCTTCCCCGTTTGGTCTAAAGCTCTTGTGGTGTTCTGTGAGAATTTTCCTCCTACTCAATACATAAAAATCATTTTTCATCCTGTAATACAGTTCACCTGCACAAAGTGATAGGCTATTCATTAAGAAATTACAATAGAAATACAAGAATAAAAGACATCCTCATTTTGAAAGTCCTGAAGCCGGGAAATTAAATGGACTTTATGTTGCTATCTGTATTCTGTCATTCTCTTCACTACTTTTCTTGTAGTAAATATCTATCTATACAATGTGATATTGAAAAAGATCAACATATGGTATACGCAGTAAAGAAAGCGCAAGAGACTTGGCATGAGTTCTTGAAATCATCTCTTTAAATAAACCACCCTGTCCTGAAAAGTACTAGTCATTTTTTTCCTCATGGAAGGCTTCAAGCAAGATCCTCAAATCCCAAAACACAGAACTACCTTACATTAATAGGTCTATAGTCAGTTTTGCTTTCCTATCTGGAACAAAGTCAAAGGAAAGCAGCCTAATGTACTGTACTAGAGACAGATGATAGATAGAAGGGGAAAACGACCGAACGAAACATTAGCCCATGATTATTTCATGAGAGAGAAAGTCCTACAAATAAGTCTAAAATGAAATTTCTGTGGCAACTATAATGGAAAAATTTAACTATATTATTTACTATGGAAAAATGGATATGCTTTTAAAAATTATCATATATGTGTAAAATTCAAGTCACCTTTAATGAATCAAAAAGTATTTAAGCAGTGCAGTTGTGTCCTACTGGATAGTTGCAAACATCTCTTTAGGCACTTCACTGGTTCACTGACGTAATACAAATTAAAGCTATAAACACGTAATGTTGTGCTCTCTGAGGATCGTCTAATCAAGCAGAAAGAAACCAACGCAAACATGTGACTTGTGGCCACATACTCCTCCCCTGTGACTTGACATCTTTTAAAACCAGTTGTCCAAAGAGATTTTTCTGGGGAAAGGAATGCTTTGGCATCATAAAAACAACATTGTTCAACCCCAATAAGGTAAAACAGAAAAAAAGCCTAGTGCAATAAAGAAATTTGAGTAAAATTTCTTTATGGCTCTGTTCAAAAGGGCACTTCTGCAGTGATACGGCGGGAGCTTGGCCGAGTGCTTTCAGGACATATTGCACACTCTTCGGTTGTTCACTCACATTAATGCACAGAAACAGTCTCGCCTGACGTGTAAGCTGTTCAGCCTACTGCAAGAAGAAAACGGTGGAAAGTAACTTCTGAAAGCCTAACAGAAGAAAACACAGACATAGTAGCCGTCCTTGGCTTATTGTAATACAGAGAACCCATGAGAAAGGAAGAGTGGGCAGAGCAAGTGCTTGGTCCGGCTGTGCGGTCAGCTCTGTGCCTGCTGGCGGGCAAGTCACAGGTGACTCTGGGTGGCCGGGACGCCCTCAGGGACAGCAAGGACGGCGCGCTCTGCTTCCACAGGTACATCTCAGGTAGGAAACGGAGCCTTCTGTGTATGGGAGAAAGGAAAGGCTGCATGCGGCGTTTCAGCAGCCTGCTAGAGGACTCACCATGATTGAGTTCACGTTGAATTGTGGACAACGGTTGCATCACAGTTCATGTTATCGCCAATAGCAGTTTTAAAAAGCTACAAATAAGAAAACACACAGTGCCTGACAGTAATTTCCTAGGGACACAGCTTTGTGTCCGGGGAGCAGCTTGGTTCCACAGCGCGTGCCTTTCCTCTACCAGATTTAGGACACAACATGAAGATCACAGAATGGCCAGAAGGGGTCATTCTTGGCCGAATTCCACTATCTGAAGAACAACCGCATGAGCAGATTGTAAGCGCTTTTCCTTATTTTTTAAAAAGCAAAGGAACAAAATACACAGATACGCAAACTCCAACACACTGAGTTAAGCACTAACAAGCACGTCATGACGTACAATCGGTGTCCAGAACCCCACTCTAGACAACACCGGGCAGCACTCCTCGGCACTACCTCTGTGGTCGTTAGGGCTGCTCAGCAGGAGAAAACAAAGCGCACCATCGCACATCACAGCCGGGGGAGCAAACACAAAAATCAACTCTGATGCTAGGGAAGTGAACCATCTGGATGCTACGTCACAAACAGCTTCTGATGTAAATTGTATGTGAAGAAGTCTTTACACATATATGCCACGGTCCCTGGTGACCTTCAGGTCAAATACCGAGTTATGGCACGAAGAGCATAAAGCAGTTCAGCTTGCATCCTTGCTTCCATTAAAAGTAGATTCACATGGACCTAAAAAGCGAGAATGTTACCAGATTAGTAACCATAGGCAAAATGGTTCAAGTTGTTCACAGAGTAGACTTGTATGCAGGCTCTGACCTATATACAGACAATATAGGAACATGAGTGCCTGCGCCTCTCTGTGCACATACACAATGGAATACTCAAACCTGCGTTTGTACAAAATGGTTCTATCAGCAGTAGAAACAGCCCATAATATCTACAATATTCCTGCAGTCTTCTTAGACTATCCATTATGCAAAGTCAATTATAAAAATAAATTTTTTAAAGAGAATAAAAATTAGAATTAAGAAAAATACAAGGGATACAGATTTTCACTTAACAAAGTATTATGAATTTCACAGTATTTGTTGTAATACATAGTGTTGTCTTCCAACTAGTTATTCGTATTATCGGATATATGCATGTAAAATTGGAAGAAAGAAAAAGAATGTATAAGAAATTAAGAAGAGAAAAAGTACAAACAATTGAAAAAAGGACATGAAACACATTAAAGCATTAACTGCTTCTTTACACAAACCAGCAGAAATGCACACTAAAGTTGTCAAAAGCATCTTACTTATATACATAGATATATCTCTTTCCCCCACTTTCCTATAAATTATGCTTCCTTCTAGTTAAAGTATTTCCTGGCTAAAAGTCAACTTTATTTATTGTTGGATGTACAAGGTATGACTGAAGAATTCAGTGAGTGTTTCAATTTAAAACCCTTTATTACAGTGACAGACACACTGCCGCCCCCTGCCTCATTCTGAACCTGAGTCCTCCTGTGGGCGCCTCCAGCTGTACTGTCACGGCTGCTTCAATGTCCTGAACCAATTCAAAATGTTTACTTTCATGGTTTTGTTTTTTGTATATTTACCGAAGGGTCTACAGGGTGTTCAGGGTCTCACTACTAGATTGGACTCCTAGTGATCCGCCTGTTTACAGCCTCCCAAGAGTGCACCACTACACCCAGTCTCAATAGCGGTCTCAGGGCACTCCAGGGGCGGGGCCGGCTCAGCAGGCCCGGGGATTGAACCCCTGGCCCCTGCGCCTGCTTGTGGGTGCTTTAATCCGCTGAGCTATTTGGCCTGCCTTTCATGTCCATTTTGACTCTGAGAAAAGTTCAGAAGTCACATGGTGCAGATCTGGCGAACAGGGGACATGAGCACCATCAATTCTCAGGAGCCTACCCTCACTGAATGGCGCCAGTGGCAGCATTCACCATACACTTTGACGACACCTTTCATTAAAGCCTACTTTCAGGACTGCTTCGGAAAGCATAAAAAATGATGGGAGGTGTGTATGAGATGAGGGGGATTAATGGTAATGCATCTTTTACTGTAATTCTAAAAATTTAAACATTTACTGTATAGTTTCATCACTCTTTATATTGTTCTGATAAAGAGTTTCCAGACAGAAGAAAAATGGCAAACACATAAATGTGGCATAAAGATTCATCAAGAGAGATGCTGGTGATAAGACAGAGATTTTATGGAAGACTTTAAAAAATGTTCCCCATGTCATGACATTTTTGTCAAGGCTATACACCTTATTAGTGAATGTGAAGACCTAGAAAGACTTTTGCTTTTATTCTCAAGCTTAGAGGCTAATATAAAGGAGATTCCTGGACTTAATGATTAAAAGGTGTAGGATGTAAAGTCAACTCTACACTATGATGTTGATAAAGATCCTTTAACTTAACACTAAATTATTACGTTGGGATGAAAACTATTGTTCTAATACATTAACTCTGGTGGCTACCTAGTGTTAAAGAACCTCTGTATGGCTGTACCTTTTGGGCCAAGATACAACTGTATCTATCACCGTTTCTCAGTAGGCTTGGTTTTTTAAGAATAGGATGATAGGATAATTGCCCAATAAAAACTTTATTTTATTTTTTATGTATTTGGTACAGGGTCTATAGGGTCTCACTACGTAGATCAGACTCATAGTGATTCTCTTGTTTTTAGCCTCCCAAGCACTGGAATTACAGGCATGCACCACCACGCCCTGTCTTAGTTGCCCTTTCTAGCGTGCCTGGGTTGCAGGGCTGACACAGCACACTGGGGATCAAATCCTGGTCCCCGCCTCTGCCTAAGAAGGCACTTTAATCTGCTGAATTATCTGGCTGGCCCTATTTCCCAGTAACTTTAAAGATATCAGTATTTAGATCCAATCTTTGGAAGGTTGAGCCTACAGCTTACTTTATACATTATGGTAGACAAAGCACATAACCAAAATTCAGTTAATAGTAAATAAATCTGAATTAAAAAAAAATTTAAAACCCAGCTAATTATACCACTTCAATTTCAATGGCATCCATTTATTTATTTATGTATTTATTTTTTGCGGCCAGCTTAGCCCCCCCTGGGGGCAGGGCTGGCACAGCATGTGGTGCCGGGGATTGAACCCTGGTCCCTGAGCTTGCCCAGCTTCCTAAGCAGGAGCTTTAAACCGCGGAGCCATCTCACTGACCTAGTGGCATCAATTTATTAGTACTACCAGGCACCATTTTTCCTAATACTTAACATGTATCTGTGCTCTAATGCAGGGTCATGAAACTGTTACCTTTTCTGAGTGTTTGAACTGACGCCAGTAACTATCATACATGCGCTTTGTAGTTCTTTCAGGATAGCAGGTCACTGTCTTAATGTAAACCTTCAGGCTTCGTTCAAGTAGCTGATTAACTTCTCCATAATCATAGTCATCATACCTATGAGCATGGTGACAACAGTTTTAGCATGGACAAAATAAAAAAATAATAATTTTTAGAGTTGTACCCAGGAGACATTTATTGTCTATTAATTCCATATTAAAAGTTCATTAGAGTCATCTAACAATATTTATTCGTTTGTTGTACTCTTGTAGGTAGTGGAGTATACCAGTAAAAGAAAAAAAAGTCAATCTCTCATCTCTTATAGCTTAAATTCTATTAGAATATAAAGGGATGAATTAAAAAGATAAACGCAGTATGCAGAGGACAGGAAGTGCTATGTAGAGGAAATCGATCTGCAGTTGGGGGAAGACTTGTAATTTTAAACAGGATGAGCATGAAAGTGTCTCGTAAGTACTGCTAGTGTTCATTTGTGAGGAGTAGCTACCATGTGTGTACGTATGTTAAAATGTAACGATCTCTCATAATTCATTATCCAGTATACTCGGAGGGTATGTGGCACAGTTATTTTATACCAGGAAACGTCTGAAGTGCTCCAGACGTCAAAGTTCTTCCGGCTCTGGAATACTTGCATGGACTCTGTCAGTAAACATCCTTAATTTGACAGTCTAAACACTTAAATTCTCCAAAATCTGAAGGAGCCAGCTTCAGGATTTCAGAGCATTTGAGATATCAGGGCTCAGAGATAGGGTTTCTTACACGGAATGTTGCGTAACCTGTGCACTGATCAGGGAATTTTGGCGCTCTTTTAACTACTTGCCTAACAAACTGAATTCTGATTTATTCCGTAAAGATTTTCTGATAACATATGAGAAAGGACACAATATATAGTCAAGTTGAATGCATTCACAAGTGCAAAAGTCATCTCTACAAATCTGTCTCTATAAAGTGTCCGATACGCCACTCAGAAAGGGCAGCTCTGGAAAGTGCTTTCGTGATCGAGCCATTCAGCCTCTTTGCCTCATTTACTCACGTCCTCTCAATGCCACTTTTCTAAATGTGGCAGCCATTCATTTATGCAGACTAACATGCTTCGGTATTCTTACGATGTGACGTATGGAACGTTTACAAGGACAAACTAGTTTTGCTTACGCTCTATTGACCATTCCTTCAAAAAGTTCAAACAATCAGGATTTATTACAGTGATCTCAAAAAGAATATTTTATTCTTATATGAAGACTTTCCAAGATTTCTATTCTATCTCCAATGATTATTGATGCTTTTAAGCTTAGTAAACAGATTCACAAAGAAGAAAAATGCTTCTCTATAAAATGAAACCAATTTTTAAAATCAGAAGTCCACATAACGTTTTCTTCCAGAATACTCCTAAATGGGACATATGTAAGACTCACATTGGAATTTTCACTTAGAAATGTACACAGCTGTTTGCATACCAAGCGTACCTGATTCCAAACATACAGTGAACGTAGTTAAACAAAGCTCGGCGCAGCGTGGTTGTGTCAACATCCTCACGCGTGGCCATAGTGTTATACGTGAGGTTGTAGACCATCCGAAACTTCTCATCAAGAAGATGTCCGATGTCAGAATACAGCCTGTTCACCAGGGAGAACCCATGATTTTCCCAGGTATAGTCCTAAAAGAAGAAAATGTATTCAACTGCAAAATGGATATTTTCTACTTCAACTGTTTTTACTAAATACTAGTAGTAGAACAAGTCAGTGAGGATGCTCATAATTCAGTTCTAGGCTTGTGCCTTTACTAGGTGTTATTAAGCACTCTTCCCATCAGTCTGTACTGGAGTAGTGGATGTTTCTTCTTAGGGTTCAGGGACTGGGCAGGGCAGCAATAAAATATGGCCGCCTTCTATGGTGAGGAGCTGAGCAGCAACAGTTCCCCGGATCTGAAGACACCACAGAAACCCGGAGATGCTCCTAATTGGTGACACAGGAGATTGGTCTGGTGTCACTAAACTTAGTGACATGGATATTTAAGTGATTCTCTGAAATAGGAGTGAACGTATGTTTAATTCAAACATATGCTGTCTTTTACATATACACACACAGGATAACTACGATGACTATAGTATTAACTTCTATTGGCTTATTAAAAGGAATAGTCAATGTTTAACTGATCATTCTTGCATGCTTAAATCCAGTAATCTGAGCAACTGTGAAGATAACAGTTAATTTCCTATCATCTTGTTTTGAAATTCTGTATCATTTTTATTGTTTTTTTGTTATTGTGTTGCCTTTGTTTTTTCTCTTTAAAATAAAATAAACCAAACATCTGCCCTCCTGAGGAGATCCCCCATTCCTCCTGCGGCTGTGCTTTGCCGGTGTGGGACAGAAGTCCTAGAAGGCTGTAGCCTTGCTGTAACTGCTTTATTACACACATGACTGCATCACTTGACCCCCTCTGCCTCCTCAAAAATGGATGACCAGTATGCAACTAACTGAGGGTAATGCAAGAGACTAAGTAAAGCTGAAAGCAGTTCTCTTCTACCGTGTTAGGGGAAAATGCTGAAATAATTGTCAGGTGAACAATTTAGACTGAAAACTAGAGTAAATAAAAAGGTCCTATCGATTTCTTTAGAAGTAAACGTATATACAATTTTATAGTTGCCAGTTAAAATGACAGGATTCTCTAATTTTCCTGAATACAGGACATCTTATACCTGAGCTCGGAATGTTGGCAAGTGCTCTTCTCCTCTTCTGGCGAAGTCTTCATACCCAAAACCAGGATCTTCAATGTATCGCGAAACATCGGATGTTGTAATCATGTCATCATCAAAATCTAAGGAAATGAATGAAAGATCCATTGTTGAAATATTGTAACACCGTTAAGATAATAAAATCATTACGATAAAACAGTTAAGATAATTTTATTAGCAAATACTGGAAATTAACATTTAGCTTTAATCATCTAGGAAAAGAACCATAGAAATAAAACATTTCTAAATGGCAGTAGTGAAAGAGCAATGTACTATACACCTATACACCTCACACAGTACCTAATACCAGGTGCTAGGCTATATAATTAGTATCTATTTTCTGATTCATTAATACAGAGGAATATGACCTGAGAAACAAACCTCTAAGTTATCAATACTATTGTTAGTACACAATATCAATAAGAAATACAATATGAATTAGCATGAAAGATGTGGAAGACATCTAACCATTAAGCTACTAATTGGTCTGAAGCTTTGAAGTGGCTTTTGGGAGCCCGAGGAGCTAGAAGGTGCCCAGACCTCTAACCGGTTACCTCGCATTCTCCTGCGTTCTAGTCGTGAACGCACTGAAGATCACACTCCTTCTGCCTCTCCCTCTCCCTGCTCCTCTCTCCTTCCCCCTACATCCCCTCTCCTCCTTCCCCTCCTCTCCTTCCGGGTTCCTACAGATTCCGACCAAGGACACAATGTGAGGCAGGTAGTATTCCACTGAGCTACAGTCCTGGCTCCAAATGGCATTTCCAGTGCATTTTCTCTTAATGTAATTGTGTTATAGTTTTATTCAGTTAGTCCGTTATACAAACCAGAATTTTGTGGATTACAAAGTAAATTTAACTAAGAGGAGTGTGTCCTAACTAAACTCTGTAAAACTGTCCCTTTAGAAGTGAAATATTCTCCTGACACTACAATCAGGTTTCCCATGGCATCCAGTGACAATGGTGTTGACTATTATATTTCTGGTTCTTTTAGGCTTTATGGTCTCTTTTGTTTTGTTCATCAACCTTTTCAATTGTAATATGACTCCTAAACATTTTTAAATAAATAATAAAAGTGAGATTTTTATAAGAGAATTGATTCTAGAAATCTCTTATTAATCATTTTTTCTACTTATGAATCTTAAAAGTAAGAATAAATTAAAACCTTCTTTAGTGACAGTTTTGTCTACAAAAAAATATATACAAAGATCCCTCAAGCTATATGTATTGTGCTATATATGTTCTGCCTGAGGGTTTCCCACAAGTGCATGTGGTAAAGGGTTAGACCCCAGAGTGCTGCTCTAGGAGATAGTGGAGCCTTGGAGAGGTGGGCCAGAGTGGCAGCCCAGGCTTGTGGGGGCCTCCGAAGGGACTCTGCTTTCCAGCAGGAGGCGAGCACTTCTGATCTGTCACATGCTACCACCAGGGTCTGCACCCACAGACCTGACGTGGTGGGGCCAGTGATCAGAGACTGCAATGTCTACAGTGAAGGGGAAAAATCTTTTGAAAAGTTGATTTTCTCAGGAGTTTGCTGTAATACTTTACATAACCAGCAAATTTAATTCTGGTAATAGTGTAAAAAAAATAGCATAATAAATTTATTTCCTCAAATGATTTACACATGACATGATTCATTTTATTAGAATCAATATATAATATCTGAACAGGACCCACCGTTTGATAGCCAAAATTCAATTTCAAAGGAAGCAGTGTCTACTCATGGGTCCAAGAAGATAGAGGCTGCTTCCCAAAATATATT
>NW_004524588.1:27873071-27876767 GCF_000260255.1 Octodon degus | reverse complement strand
AAAAACATTTATATCAAGCTCAAGTGATCCTGAAGCTCTTAAAAATCAACACGTGAAAGCAAACGTGTGTGACCAACCCTAATAAACATGATTCTACTTTTGAATCTTGCTTTACCAGAAGCTCCACTGTTCACCTTCTTCTCATTTCTCTGGACTTGATAAGCTCTTGCGCTTCAGCGCCCAGCCGCAGGCTGCTGGCCTCCAACCTTCTGCACGAGGTGCACAACCCGCTCAGCCTCCCATGCAGGGCCTGGCCAGCCCAAGCGCAGCGTGCAGACCAGAAGCCCGAGCCTCCGGGGCTCTCGGGCTGCCCGGTCCGACCCAGCTGCGCCTCGGCAAGACTCCTCATTGCCTCACGGCCACCCCAAGTCCGAGAGACGCGGTGCTAGTTATCTCTAGACTGGACGTTCCACAGACATCCCAACTCAAAATGCCCCTCACGTGACAAGCGACAGCTGTCCCACTTGGTGCGCGCTGTAGCAGGGCTCCTACTCTTCCCTCCCTAAACAGCTCCCTCTCCACACTGCTTGCCTCGTGATTTATGTCTTCAGGACACAGAACAACCGGTCCTCCCTTGGGTCCCGCTTCCTCACCCCGCCGTGCTTCGCACAGATGCTGCTCCCACTGCCCTCCTTCCTACCAGAAGGAGAATGCCACGCAGGCAGGAACCACACTCTACTCAGCCCGAAGGCGGTAACTGCGGCCACGTTGCCGGGACCACATGCTCTTCTCCATTCACGTTTGTGGAATGAGTACTCAACTGGTAACCAGAACCCCAAGCTTGTTTGAGTTTTCTTGTTGAGTATTATTGTGATTTGTAGTAACAGCAGCCTTCAAGGGTTAAAAAAATTAAAATGACAACCTAATTGTGTGGGTAAAATCTTTAATTAAAGAAGATAATCAACATCAAGTGTAAGAAGAGGTTCCTGTCCTCGAAGTGTAACTTTGGAGTGCTATTGATCAATACCATGTTTATATAGTCTAAACAATTTTCAGAATTTAAGAGGTTAACTAGTTTAGTTTTAAGACAGTCATTTCTATTTTAAAAAGAAATACTGCATGGATTGATGACTGCCTTCAGTTTATGGCGTTTTAGTTATAAAGAATACCAAAGATCACTCTGCTATAGTCTAAGAGCGACCAGACAAGAGCGCACTACAGATACCTGAATGAGGAAGTGAATGAAAAGTGTCTCCAGAGACCACAAACAGACTTTCTTTTTTCTCCTTCTCGAAACGAGTGGCCATTTCTTCCTGAGATGTGTCTTCCTCTTCTCTTTCTTCTTGCAGCCTCTTCATCCTTTCCATTAAGGCTTCTAGCTCACTTAGGGAACCCACAATCTGGAATCACACAAGATAATGTTGGGTGGTATTAATATAAAAAAAATGGATTCAATAAGTATCTTTCTCTTTCAACATTACGTTACGATGTGCAATGACAAGGTAGTAACTGAGGTTCCCATGTGAGATGCTGGCCAAATGATGTATCAGATACAATTTAAAAAAAAATGTGACTAGATTAGGAAAATATAGGAAGCAAAAAGTAAGTAAGTGACTTTTAGGGGCCAAGAGTCGGGGAGAAGGCAAGGTGGAGGCAGAAGTGGGATACGACTCCTCAAGGTGGACGGTCTCCTTGTTACACGACACGATGCTCTCGAGCTTGCTGTGGTGAGGGGCACACAGCTCTGTGGCCACACCGAGTACCTCCGGACTGCAGACTGCAAGCAGGGAACTGGACCATCTGCGCATCACTTCAGTAAGGCAGTTTTTAAAAAATGTTATGTGAGCTTTCCGCTAACTCTCAGGACCCTGAGCTTGCCAGGCAGCACTTATCCACTAACTCTTAAAATACACTTTCCATTAGTTATTCCAGCTCTTGGAGACACAGATATATTGTCTTGAGATTTGCTATATAAAAGGTTCAATGCAAAAGGCATCAATGTTCATTTTCTTTTTCTTTTTTGGGGGGTACCAGGGATTGAACTCAGGACGCTGCGCTTGCCAAGCAGGCACTTATTCTACTGAGCTATCCCCAGCTCTCAATATCTAATAATGTCTATTTGCTTAAAAGCCTCTTTTAGACAAATCAGTACTATTGGTGCAGGTGAAGTTTTTATAATAATAAAAATTATTACTATACAATATTTTTATAGTAATAGCAAAATATTTCAAATGCATACTATCTGACCTAGTTAAAAACTAACTTCTCTCTTGATACACTAAGAAGTTTAAGCAGATCTAAGAGAACAGTTGTAGACACTGACCCCAAAGTTGCCGCCTGCCAGGGACGCATTTTCTATGCTGTTGTCGTTGGCAAGATCACACACGCAGAAGTTGTTGACTGATACCACCCTGAACCCGTTAGACATTTCGCGCTCTCTCTCGGGATTAATGCCACTGCCGAAAACAAAGCTTGCCAAAGCGTGGTAGTGTGTCAGCAGGACCACCGCGTGCACTAGCTCAGGCAGAGACCAGTTGTTCTCTCCAGTTCTGACAAGCTTCTGAAATGAGAACACGAAGGAGAGCAGCCATAAACCACCGCGAACTACAAAGCAGGCTTGAGAAGAACGAACCACCAAGCACACTTCATATACAAATTTACAGCCATTAAATATTTTAAAAGTGTTGTCCATATTACAGATACATCTTTGGTCAAATAATGTTACATTAAAACCTTCAAACTTAACCATATAATTATATTATAGAATCTTCCAAATTCCTTACATTTTTATTTTTTAAAATTTTTAATTAATTAGTTAATTAGTACAGGGTCTCACCATGCAGCTCAGACTTGTAGTGATCTTCCTGTCTCAGCCTCTCCAGTGCTGGGATTACAGGTGTGTGCCACCACGCCTGGCTTTGGTGGCTGGCACAGCACGCCCAGTATTCCAGGGCCAGCATAGTATGTGGTACCAGGGATTGAATCTGGGTCTTTGTGCTTGTTAGGCAGGTACTTAGACTGCCAAGCTATCCCCACAGCCCCTTTTTATTTTTTAGAGAGTACAAAACAGTATTAAAACAGAAAAATTACATAGGTACAGAATTTCACTAAGCAAAATGGTATGAATTTCACTGTAGTTGTTGTACTCCATAGTGTTGTCTTCAAATCAAAGTCTTTATTACACATGGATTTCTGCTTCCAAAGGAGTTTTCTAAATTATGCTATTTTAACGATATTCAGAAAAAAAAAAAATCTAAAGCTAGAAAAGACCTAAAACATTTCCTAGCAAAGCCACTGACTTTAAGAGGCTTTGGAAATTATGTTCTACAAAATCACATGAAAATGCAATTTAACAAGTCAGAGTTTAGCTATTCATTATGTATCATCTAATATAGACCCTGCCAGAGATGACAAAAACTATAGCATACTACCTCACATCAGAATAAGGATTTAAAAATTTTCAAAGTACTTTCTGTCTTATTTTACTCAGTCCTCCATATGCATGATGAAATCCTAAGTAAAGCCATGGCTAGTATAATTCTTCCCCTGCTCCTGTCTTCTCCAAGGATGGGCACGCCATAAGCCCCCAGGGTTCTTCCATGTGCTCACTCCCTGGGTGCCTTCCTAGCTCCCCTTGTGGGCCGGGGGTGGGGTGGGGGGTGGGCTCTTTTCCTCTTTTCTTTTCATTTGGCTCAATTGTTGCTAAATAAAAATGCAATTACTTTCTTTTGCTTTACTTTATTGTTCCACAATGCA
>NW_004524588.1:27863430-27872520 GCF_000260255.1 Octodon degus | reverse complement strand
ATATGATGTAGAATTTGCCATTTTAAAATGCAAATTTCCGGAACCAGGGATTGAACTCAGGCCCTTGCGCTTGCCAGGGAAGCGCTTATTCCACTGAGCCACCTCACCAGCCCCCATATTTCCTGATAAAAACATTTCCTAATAGAAAATTTAAGGCAAAAGGTATTAATATGATTTTATTTTTGGTACCAGGATTTGAACTCAGGACCTTGCACTTGCCAGTCTGGGGTTGCTGTTGCTGATCTATACACCTCCAGCCCCATGATTTTTGATAATACTGGCCAAAACATAACAACAACAACAACAACAACAATACCTTCCAAGAGGACTGATGGAATTTACAATTCCTTTACCAATTTTTGCAGTTATCATTAAACCTAAACAAAGAAGCCAAAACTCATTTTTCATAATTTTTCTAATTTTAAAATTCATTCCAATCTGGTTTCTTTTTCCAACAAACTTCTAAAGTTATATTTACTGAAGTCACACATGACTTTCAAATGGTCATCCCTATTTTTTTTAGTCCTTACCCTGTTTGATCTCTGCAAAGTTTATACTGTTCATTATTTCTCTCTTTTTGAAATTAATCTCCCTTGATGTCAGGAACTACACTATTTTTTCCTTTCACCATTTTTACCCTGGGTGGGTCTCGCTCTGTCTACCTCATAGGCAGGCTTCATTACAACTATGTGCCTTCAAACACTGGCTCTTCTTGCTCTGTCCATAGTCTTCTTTCCTTGTACAGTACCTTAAAACCTGGGTGGACAAGTCATTGTTTCAACCTGACTTTAGCTTATCCCTGAATAGCTACTTGGTTTTATTTCTAATCCACCCTGTACCTTAAGCTACGCACCTGTACTTCCTTTAGCAACGAGACATCACCCCACAGATGTCAGTCTTCTGATCTCAGATGGTACATGCTTCCGTCCTGAAGAAGGAAACCTTACAGCTACCTCCTTCTCCACCTTCACATCCCGCCAACTGACAGACATTGTTTATCTGGATGCAGAATAATTACTACAGTGTTCTCTCTCCTCTTTATCTTACTGTTTTAAATCTCTAAGATTCAGTACTATGACTTGTCCACATTTAGTCTATTCCAGGTATAATTCATCTTCTGCATCAACTAAATAAGCATATACTTCAATTTGGCACAAAATCTTTAATAATGACTTTCAGTTCTGTATTACAGTGCTCTCCAAGGTCTCTTGGTCATACACAGCCAAAAAATAACAACTGTGGGACCCAACTGCTAATATTAGGGAGTCCATTTATTAGTAAATTAGTATATACTATAAGATAGATTTTATACAGATTGGTTAAATATATATACTGTAATACTAATATACACAAACAAAAAACAGGATGAGTTCAGTATATAACATGTACACATTTTCTAATACTTTGGTGGGTTTTTTATGTCTGAGGAACCATAAGTTATCTACAGCTTTCTGAAAATAAAGTATAAATTCTGTAGTGTTGTATTCACTTGGTCATACAATATGGTTCTAATTCTTCCTACTTCCCATCCCTACCTTACATAAATATACTGTATATAAATATTACTATGTATAAGACCATATCTATACTTCAACAACTGTAAGCTATTAACTACTCTTTCAATAAATAAAAGCACTGCATATACTTTTCTAGGAAATGCCCTACTCTACTTGCAAATTCCCACTTATTCTTCAAGATCTAGCTCAAATGTTACTTCTTGTAAGAAATCTTCTAAAGAATAAGTAAAATTGATACACCCCTAGCCAACCTTATCAAAAAAGGAAAGAAAAAATTCAAATTCATGCAATAAGGAATGAAAAGGGTGAAATTATTATAGACCCTATAGAAATTCAGAAGATCATCAATACCTATTTCCACAATATTTACTCTCACAGGATGGAAAACACAGAAGAAATAGACAGATTGCCAGATACATATGAATTACTAAAGCTGAATCAGGAAGATATAATAATTCTGAATAACCCAATATTAGTGAATGAAACTGAACATGTAATAAAAAACCTACTAACAAAGAAAAGCCCAGGTTTTGATGGACTGGCAACTGAATTTTACAGGAAATTTAGAGAATATTTAATGCCAACTCTTCTCAAACTCTTCAATGAAATTGAAAGGGAAGAAATACTCCCAAACTCATTCTGGGAGGCCAGTATCACACAGATACCAAAACCAGAGAAAGACCCAACCATAAAAGAGAAGCACAGGCCAATCTCTCTGATGGTGAACAGAGATGAAAAAAGTCCTCAATAAAATACTAGCAAACAATGCAATGAATCAAAAAGATTATACATCACAACTGAGTAGGATTCATCCCAGGAATACAGGGATGGTTCAATATATGCAAATCCATAAATGTTAATACACCATATCAACAGAGTCAAAGACATAAATCACATGATCATCTCAAGAGATGCATGAAAATGGTTTGACAAATTCCAATACCATTCATGATAAAAACCCTACAGAAAATCAGAAAATGTGGTTTTTTTTTTTTTTTTTTTTTTTTTTTTTTTTTTTTTTTTTTTGCGGAACTGAGGATTGAACTCAGGCCCTTGCGCTTGCCAGGGAAGCGCTTATTCCACTGAGCCATCTCCCTGGCCCAGAAAAGGTGGTCTTTACCTCAACCTGATAAAAGCCATCTATGACAAACCAACAGCTAACATTATACTAAATAGACAAAAATTGGAAGCCTTTACTTTAATATCAGGAACAACAAAGGGATATTCACTGTCACCACTCCTACTCAATATAGTTCTAGAAACATAAGCCAGAGCAATTAGACAAGAGAATACAAGGATCAATGACTGGCAAGAAAGAAGTGAAATTACCATTCTTTGCAGATGACATGATATTCTACATAGAAGACCCCAAAATTCTACTAGGAGACTTGTAGATTTAACAACTTAATTCAGGAGCATAGCAGAATACAAAGTAAAAATCAATAGCATTTCTATATACAACAAGGAATGGATCGAGAGAGAAATTAGGGAAATCATGCCTTTCATAATAACACACCCCAAAATGAAATACAGAGGAATCAATCTCATGAAGAAAGTAAATGATTTACACACTGAAATTATAGTGCTCTGAAAAAAGAGATCAAAGAGAATTCAGAAAATGGATAGATATTTCTTGCTCCTGAATAAGAACCAAAGGGGCTGGAGAGATGGCTCAGTAGAATAAGTGCTTGCCTGGCAAGCTCAAGGGCCTGAGTTCAATCCCCGGTTCCACCAAAAATAATAAAAATAAAAAAAGAATAAGAACCAACATTGTGGGGGGCTGGAGAGATGGCTCAGTGGTCTGAAGCACCTACTTAGAACAAGCTTAGCAAAAGCATCAGGGACCGCGGTTCAATCCCCCAGCACCACATGCCAGCCAGCCCTGCCCCCTGGTGGGCTGAGCTGGTCTCTCTCTCTCTCTCTCTCTCTCTCTCTCTCTCTCTCTCTCTCTCAAATAAATAAATAAAATTAAAAAAAAAATAAAATAAAAAAAAAAAGAACCAACATTGTGAAAATGACTAGACTTCCAAAGTTGTTATATAGATTCAATGCAATCTCAATTAAAATATCATTAGTATGCCTCACAGATCTAGAGAAAACATTCATGTGCAATCAGAAGAGACCAATAATAGAAAAAGCAATTCTTGGAAATAAAGGAAAGGCAGGAGGCATCACAATTTCTGACCTAAAATTATACTACAAAGCTACTGTGATAAAATTAGCATGGTACAAAAACAGACCTAAGGGTCAATGGAACAGATTAGAATATGCACATCCAACAGCAAACACACTCAGCCACCTTATCTTTGACAAAGGGGCAAAACATGTTCTCTGGAAGAAAGTCTCGTTAATGGTGCTGGAAAAACTGGCTTTCCATATGCCAAAGGCTAAAATTGGACCCATGTCTATCACCATGCACAAAACTACAGTCAAAGTGGAACAAAGATTTAAATTTTAAAGCTGAAATATTACATCCTCTGGAGGAAAAAGTAGGCAGAAATTTTAAAGACATAGGGGTAGGTAGTGTACATGAATGCACAGGAAATACTTCAAGAATCAACAATTGGGATCTCATCTTTTAAAAAAAGTTTCCTGCACATCAAAAGAAATCACCAAGAGTTAAAAAACAAAAAAACCCTCATGAATTGGTAAAACATTATAGAGGACTGTCCCTCAGACAAAGGACTTCTATTTAGAACATATAAAGAATTGAAAAAAAATCAGGCAACCCACATTCAAAGACCCAATCCAAAAATAGGACTCTGAGATGAATACACATTCCAGATACGAAGAAATACAATATGGTAAATAAATACATGAAAAAATGTTGACATTCAAAAGATGAAAATTAAAACACTAGTATTCCATCTTACCATGGAAAGAATGGCTATCATCAAAAAGTTAATCAATAACAAATGCTGGAGGGTTTTTGGGGAAAAAAGAATGCTTCTGCACTGTTGGTAAGAGTGCAGACTGGTATAACTACTATGGAAATTAAGTGTGGAGATTCCTTAAGCAGCCAGCATTAGAGGTCCCGTTCAACTCTGTTCCTCTCCTCACTATTTTTCCAAATGAACTGAAAACATCATACCACAGTGATTTATGTGTGCCCATGTTCACAGCAGCATAATTTGTCATAGCTAAGTCTTGGAAACAATCCAAATGCCTATCAATGGATAAAAAAAGATGTGGTATTTTTATTTACTTATTTATATTTTTTAATTATGTATTTGGTACAGGGTCTCACTACACAGCTCAGACTCATAGTGATCCCCTTGTCTTCAGCCTCCTCAGCACTGGGTTTACAGGCATGTGCCACCACACCTGGACTCGGTCACTGACTCAGCGCGTCGTGCCCGGGATGGAACCCCAGGCCCTGAACTTGCCACTGAGCTATCTCGCTGGACCGATGTGAATTTATACTCAGCTATAAAAAAATGTTAAATTCAAGGCTTTTATAGATAAACGGATACAACTAGAGACCATTCTGGTAAGTGAAAAATGTAAGACCCACATTGAAAACATTGTATTCTCTAACAAGAGTAAGAACCTGAAAGAGTAAATAAAATCTGTGAAAGAGAAAGATTCTGTGAAAGAAAAAGAATCTGTTTAACGGGAAGGAAAACCTGAGACGAGGAAAAGGACAAAAGAAACAAGAAAAGAAGATGTATATTTACAGGATAGTTTTGATAACTGTACTGCTGATTTCTGCTGGTCTACTGAAAGGAGCAGTTAATGCTGAAATGTTTTCTTTTTCTTTTTTTCCAGTTCTGCATGCTTATGTCTGGCAATCCGAATGACTGATTTGAACATACTATGACTACAACAGCCATAGCAGTCAATTCCTACTACTTTGTTTAGTGAAATTCTGTATCATTTTAAATGCTTTTTCTTTCTCTTTCACCATTTTGTATTCTCTTAAAAAATTAAAAACCTTTCAATCCTGTTCTTTTTATTCAAACACTACTGTGCTACAGTTACTGTTGTTATCCCGTGCCTCTGGGCGGAGAGACTCCAGCACATCCAAGGCCAAGGGACTCATCTTGTTAGCCTGCCCAAGTACCCGGGACAAAGTAGCACGACACATGAAACCAGAGCCTTAGGGTACCACTGTGTGTCACAAATTTCCACACAGACTGTCACAACCTAAGAGTACACAGACAGACTCTGCTATATTTGGTTAAACAAATGGCCAAAAAAAAGTCAATAAGATTAAAAAGGGTATTTCTAACATATTAGATACAGATACTTCAAATAAGCCATGGATAATTTAAATGAGAGCTATGTATCAAATGGTTACCATGTGCTGGTCACAGCATTCACAATGGTATGATGCTGCCCTCCCACAGGCCTCTGACCTAAGCGCCTCTTGAAACGTAAGAGCTCTTAGTCACAACCCTACCTCTCATCTAAACACTAGTTGCTAAAAGCCTTTTAGAAAACAGCTAACATTTTTTATTTCTGTGAATCTTACTATTTTGAAATGTTAGAAGTGGAAAGGAGACCCTAAGACTTTAATCTAGCTCTCTCACTATACAGAGTGGGGCGTGCCTGCAGGAGCTAAAAGCACGGATGCGCAGACTCCGAAGAGACACAAAGCCGGCGTCTCAGTGCGAGTGCACTTTCTTTGCTCTACTGGATGTCTACAAATAGAAAGCAACTTTTCTCACAGCCACTCACAAATTACTCATACAAGCCAATTAGTGATTATGTAAGAAAGAAAAGTATTTGTACTTAAGCCCACTGACTTTCTAAATTTATCTTCGCTACACATATTAGACTTTCTATTTTTCCATTTTCTAACATGCAAATGTTTAAAATTAAGTTTAAATAATAGTTAACTCAGAATCATTCGCATATTTCCTTTTTATTTCAAAGCAACAGTACCTGAATATGTTCTTTTGTGATCAGCCAGGGTCGATGTGCTAGCAGCTTATTTATTTCATTAAGATTTTTCAGTCTTTGCGGGACGTACTCCAAACCATTCAACCACTCAGCAATACCTCCAGTCTTTAAAAACTCATCCACATGCATGTTTATTAAGTAAGAACACTGATGTCTAGCTGCAGCCTAGCACAGAATAAAGAATTTATTGATAAGTAATCATGGTAGAATTTCATTCCATTACTTATAAACAAATAATTTAGAGTTGCTTCATTGCTTGTTCATTTGTTTGAGACAAGGTCTTGCTCGACATAATCCAAGCTGGTTTTAAACTTATCATCCTGTCTCAGCCTCCTGAATAGCTGGATTACAGTTATACAGTGCATGATAATGCTTGGCAACAATTTTCATAGTTAATTTTTTTTTTAACAGAATCTCCTCCTTTGAAAATGTTCATCATACTATTTCAATAATTTTTAGGTCAGTACAGGAAGCTGGTATATGGTTCTAAAACCAGATAACTGTCACATGAAGGCAATCATGTCTTCATTCGCAAATTGGTACCGACCAACCCAGAGCCGCTTTCTAGCTGTTCGCAGGGACCACGCATTAGTTCCCTCCACATCAGTGCGCACTGTGCTCTATGTAAGACATAATAATATCTCATGAGCCCGTGCGCTGGCCATCTAGAACGCATGTCAGTGTTGCCTTCTCTTATCAACTTTAAGATGAGGGTGACCCTGGTCACAGTGTCCTCACTGTCCTCCTCTGGTGGCACTGAAGCCCTCTGCAGTCAGAAGACGCCTGCGTGCAGACAGCTTAGCAAATCCATGCAGAGAGGACTTCTGACTTCTCTCTTCTTTTTCCAAGGCTGCTTCTCAGTAAAACAATATTGTTTTATTCTTTCTAGCCCCTGTATGTTGGCTTTCTTTTAGTTTGTAAAAGCATTCTAAATCTGTTTTTAGTGTTACTACCATCAAAACTTAAAGCTGAAATTACAGTCTTAAAAGAAATTACAGTCTTAGTCAAGTTCATCGTTCAATTAAAAAGAATGCTGCTTCTGTTGTTTTATCTGTATAAAGTTCAGTGAGAATATAAAGAGGCAATCTACCGAAACCTGGTAAGAACTAGTCTGCGAGTTTCCAGCCGGCTCTGCTGCTCCGCAGTCCGGCCGCATGCTCAGCCTCCAGGGTCTGCGGCGCTCACATCGCTCCTGTCCATTCTCTCTGTATCAGTCCAGCTCCGCACTGGGCTCTTTTCTGTCTATCCTCACAAAAATAATGTGTGGGATGTCACTTTCAGCCCCATAAACATTTCTAATCATGATAGATTAAATACACAAAATTGTTTTACGGGAAAGTAAATGAAAGACATTCAGTACACTAAGTGGTTTTACGCACTCCAAATATGTTCAAGGGATTTGGTATTAAAAGAGGCCCCAGGTTCCAAATCTGTAGTCAATGAAATTATACTTGGTGCGTACACACACACACACACACACACACACACACAATTTTGAAGGGAAAAAGAAGTGGAAGATGTTACATGAAACTAGGGACGAAAAGGACAGTGAGCACCTACCATGATGGCAATGTAGTGCCTGCAGGGCAGTGGAAGGGGCCCGTCCATGCGCAGCATGTAGAACTGGCTCCGCAAGAACGACTCCAGGTATGGCGTGTGCAAGCTCATGACCTGCGTGATGTTGTCCAGACGCCCGGAAGTGGAGTACTCCTCCACGAGGAAGGTCGTGCGCTCATCCACTGGGTTTGCTTGGACAACCTTACAGTGGAGAAGAAGCAGAGAACACAGTAGCTACCATTGTGCAGTCAACATATCCTTGCTTCACATGCATTTTGCCACTACTCAAGCAAATGAATATTCATTCGATATTAACACTGAAATTATGTAGCTGCTCATACTAGTAACAGAAATTTTTTAAAAAGTGCCATTCATTTTTGGCTCTGGTACTACAGTTTATTAAACAACAAAATGTTAAACTATCAAATATTAAATACACAGCTATAAAATTGAAGAAAAGAAGCTCCCATCTGTTCTGCCAGAAATATTAAGCAGATACTTCAGAGCTGATGTGCCTGGCCATTGCCACACCAGTTCACAGTCTGGCAAAAGCAGCCGCATTTGATCATATACATTTATAATTTAATCTCGTCAGCTTGTAAAGATAATCACATTATTTTTAGACAAATATTTTCATTATGATCCTTTGCTAGTTTTTGTTATAAAACATTTTATAAAAGCTTTCTGAAGTCTTTTCAAGGGCACCAGAATATGTGATAATTTGCAGAAAAGCTTTAATTGAAAAATTAATAAGGCTACTAGAGTACCATTATTCCTAATTTGAGGTTATCATATGAATTACTAACAATAAGGTAAGTTATAATGGATAACCTCCATCCTAGGGGATCAAAAGAGCTTTCTCAAAAATAAATTTATTTAAAGCTTTAAACACACTGACAGGTTTTTGTTTTTATTTTTTGGCAGGAAGGGTCTTTTTGAGATGTGGTTTCACGATGTAGCTCAGACTGGCCTTGAACTCACTTTGCAGCCCTGGCCAGCCTTGAACTTGCAACTATCCTCCTGCCTCAGCCCAATGAGTGCTGGGGTTCCAGGTATGCACCACCACACCTCAGCCCAATGAGTGCTGGGATCCCAGGCATGCACCACCACA
>NW_004524588.1:27850280-27863300 GCF_000260255.1 Octodon degus | reverse complement strand
CAGCCCAATGAGTGCTGGGATCCCAGGCATGCACCACCACACCCAGCCTACACTGACAGGTGAGGCATCATACCAAGAATTGTTTCTGAAGGTATTAAGAGCTAACACCTTACAGAAGGACCCAGTTCTGGGTGTAGCTGATGAATACAATTCTACTATTGGTTCACTCTTTACTTGTACTTTAGAATTATACTTCTAGACTTAAGATGAATATATTTCTTATTTCGGAGATAAATATCCTAGGTTAACTCATGCAACTAGTTAACAGTAAAGTCTAATTTAAAATCCAGACTCCCAAAAGTCTAAAATACTGGTCTTTCTGAAAATCCATACTGCTATTAAGAAACTCAATCTATTCTTCAAACCTGGCTTCATATTTTTTTCTGAAAAATAATCATAAAAAGGTATTATTGACTGAGGGAAATTTAATCTTAAATAAAACATGTTTGGAAAGTATAAATTGTGAAGAAATGTTAACTATGCTGACATAACAAAAAGAGGCGATTTCACTTCACCTCCTTAAGGAGCCAGGCGTACTTTCATTTGTTCATTTTCCCCATATTTTCAACTCAGGAACCAAAAGAATTGTTAAAAATATCACAAAATCCAGATGAATCAAATAGAGTATTTGTTGTTTTTGATTTGCTTTCTCCAGCAAAAAAGTCCTCTGTGTAACTGGGTATGTAAGGTTAGATGCCGCAGACCCTGAAAGCCGGACTATCTTCACAGTTAACACGTGGAAGTGTGCTTTAGGGAGTCTCCTCTGTAGGAGGCAGGCACCCCACTACGAGCAGTCCCTGGACTACGACTGCAGCGCACATCTACACAGCAGCTGTGCAACACGTGCAGCCGCCACACGAGCTGCTGCCAGGGAGCTGTGCCTGCACTGTGTAACAGCGCTGCACCTCCAGACTTCCTCTCAGTAAGAAGGTCACTAAGACAGGGACACTGAGGAAAAAGGACTGCTGAGCCCGGCGATGATCTAGTATCACTTTAACTCTGTTGGTCTCTTCTAAGACAAAGCCTGGCACAATAGCCATGCTATAAAGCTTTGTTGATTAATTCCGGAACAATAAAAGAATAATCGTGGTGCTGTAAGATAAATGATGGCTATGCAGTAAAAGTATATATGATAACTGTATGCAATAAGAATTAATACCTGCTTGAAGCAAGAAAAACTCCTCAATTAGTTGTTCTTAAACTCTTCGCAGTCCACATCTAGAGGCATCTAGGAATCTGAGGACGTGCTCACTGCTGTCATTTGTCATAGAGATACACTCCAAAAAATCATAGAACTTGTTTTGATTGTAATTTCCTTTGTGTCTTTTTTTTTTTGAACTGGGGATTGAACTCAGGCCCTTGCATTTGCCAGGGAAGCGCTTATTCTACTGAGCCATGTCCCTAGCCCCCTTTGTGTCATTTGTAATCCTTCTTGCATTTACCATGAGCTGTGTCACTGCTTTGAGCCTTATCCCCACCCCTTTTATTTATTTATTTATTTGTGGTACCAGACATTGAACCTCCTCTTTCATTTTGAGATGGCGGCACTAAGCTGCTCAGACCAGGCTCTGCTTGGGATTTTCCCACCCCAAAGCACTGAGGCTCCGGGCCTGCGCAGCGGGGAGCAGCTGCTGCGCTCAGCATCCCAACTCTCCAGTGGCACCAGCGGTGCCCACATGGACCAGACACGGGCTGCCATCCTGTCCCATTAAATACCAGGAAGACAAGGAAAAAAGTAACTTCTGCAAATGTAGTATCATTTTTTAGTTTAAAGCTTTAGTCAGCAAACTCATTTTTCCTTTCAAAATGTCTTAACGCTTATATAACCTATAATCATAACAAAATAGGACTTTTAAAAGCTGAAAACCTTCAGCTTAAGTTGTAGACACTTTTAGCCACTTTTTTCAAAGTTGTATTTGAAGTAAAATATGGTTAAACTTCTATTGTTTTAAACTTGCAGTACTACTTAACTGTACATTAGAAGACACTCAAGTTGCTAAGTGAAAAGAAAATCCTTTCGTGCTTTTTTCCGATACATGCATAGGAAATCGAGACTAAGATATTGTTACCTCCATTATAAGGGGAGATGTTTTTGACACGATTAATCTTTAAAATGTCATGCTTTATATACTTTAAGACATACACTCACTTCCTTCTCTGGAATAAAGGCACTTGGTCCTCTTGTCAAGGGCTGAGATACTCTGATTCTTTTATCCTGCAATTAAAAGGAAAATTATACATTAATGATGAATTTCCAAGAAAAGTTAATTTATACAAATTATTGTTAAGAAATTAAATAAGCAAACAGAATAAACAGAATCATGTGAAAGCAGAACAGGTTTTGGGCCCAGATCAAAGAAGCCAGAGGCCGTGTTGTGGATGAGGGGACAGGGCGGGCGCCTAGGAGTGCTCTCACAGTTGGGGCCCTCACAGCACCTTCTCCTCAGTCCTGTTCCCAGACATTTTTATCCATATTTAATCTGAAGGAAAACCGTTATCTCTGGTAGTACACTAGTTACACAATTAGACATTAATTTTAAAACTAAATGGAAGTTTAACTGAAAGAGGATTATATGCAACTTTCAAAAGCAATGACCTGATATATGGATTTTTCTGAATAAAACAGCAATAAGAATATCAATAAAAGATTCTTGAATTTTAAGAAACCTCTAAAATAGCAAGGTAGAGCTTAACTGAATTTAACAAAAGGAAAACACAGTATAGTAATTCTGTTTCACTTGTTAGTCTATTAATATTTTTCTGTTTTTATTTACACATCACTATGTAGAAACAATGGGCATTCCAGTTGGATGACACAGCACTTCCACACAGACATGTGTAGGAACAGTCAGTGAGAGGCTGTCAGACTTTATGTCCTCGGTCAGGAGAGGAGATGGAGAAAATGGCCATTTGATTTTATAAAATAAAATTAATACTCTAATATTCAGAAATGGAAAGGCCTCTAAAGGCATAAAACATGGCCTCTACCATCGTTTACAAAAGCTATACAGACAGCACAAAAATGAGGAAAACAGGAGTGCCCGTCCAGTGGAGAGGGCACACAGAACTTCAGGCGCTACAGCTGCTCCTGAGCAAATGCCCAAGCTGAGCGAACGGCTGAGACGGCGACGTCCCAGGTGGGCAGTGTTGTGTACGAGACTCTTCTCAGAATGGAATGCAGACTAGAACAAGATTCCAACTAGTAACGCGAATGCAGATCCTGGATGTTAGCACTCCACTACCCAGGACAGAAGGTACCAAGCTGGGCCCCAAGATCTTCTCAGGACTATGCACAAGAGTTACATGAAATCAGAGGATAAAAGCACATGCAAGCAGGCACAGGGGCCAGGGGTGCCATCCCTGCCCCCAGGGAGTGCTGAGATGGCCATTGAGACTGGGCATGGGGGCGCGCGCCTGTAATCCCAGCTCTTGGGAGGCTGTAAACAGGTGGATCACTAGAGTATGGTCTAGTAGTGAGACCCTGGATGCCCTGTAGACCCCTCCCTGACCATACAGGAAAAAAAAAAAAGAAAGAAAGAAAAAAGAAAAAGAGAGTTGTATGAAAGTAATTCAGTCTGACAGAAGGAGGAGAGGCAGGGAGGAGCCACGAAGAGCGCCAGGTTGGTACCAACAAACGCTTGCTTTTAATAGGGAAATCGCCCGCGAACCTATGGACTCCTGGACAAATGAAGGTTAAGCATGACCCCGCCCATAAGTAGGGACCTGGAGTCCGTTTTGTTGCTCAATCTCACACAGCAAAAACCTGTAAAATACAAACCAGTTATTTTGGGTTTTTTTATTTTATTTTATTGAGAAACAAATAGCAATGAGATAGTTTCAAAACTGATTAATAGGACAGTTTCAATAATACATTGTACGTTATCTTCTTAGTGGTTATCCATAGTACAAGATGCAGACAGACTATCCTGTCCAAACACTATTAGTACACATCTTTCTTCTCATCGCATTAAGCAAAAGTAGCTGTATATCCATCTGAACTGTTCTGCATATACAGATACAAAATGGTCCTTCCAAACCAGTTATTCTGAATCTCTTCCTTTGCTAGGAAGGAGGTACAAAACAAACCGATAAAAGTAGACAATAATGATGCTCTGAGTCCAATCAGACACTGACCAGTCTATCAGGATGTTACAGACCCTGGACATAGACTAAGGAACACAGACGTGGTCCCGAGTCTCCTGAGTCTAGCAAGGCTCTTCATCAATTTTCAGAGTTCTATAGAAATAAATTTACGATAACTTTAAACTTAAATTTTAGAAAAATTTATGATAGATTTTTATCTAGATCATATTTATCATATGATAATTTATCATATAAATTATCTAGATCATATTTATAAGGTGATGACAGATCTGTCTGAGAGGAATTCATGTAAATGGATTAACTCAGTATTTTAAACATTGGTGTTTCTTGCCCATCTCAAAATACGCTAGATTTATCTAGAAAAAAAAACTTGAAAGCGATGAATGGATTTCTCTCCTTTGCTTCTCTCTGTTGAGTTATGGAAAACAAAATTCAACACTTTTCATATAATTTAATGAAAAGTAACTTCCTGGACCATATGAAGTGAGCAACACGTCAGAAAAACCACTTCTGAGGAAGAATCAGGTTATGAGGACAAATGTCCACGGGAGATTTGGTGTTTAAAAAAACACAAGCTGATACTTTATTAACTGAATTTACCTTTAAATTTTTGAAATTGTTTAGACTACAAAAATATTTTCTGGAAAAGGAGATTTTAAATCAGAGGT
Organism: Octodon degus; assembly: GCF_000260255.1. Taxonomy (NCBI): domain Eukaryota; kingdom Metazoa; phylum Chordata; class Mammalia; order Rodentia; family Octodontidae; genus Octodon; species Octodon degus. Next base: position 27,858,528 of record NW_004524588.1, on the reverse strand, counting down.
ACATTTTCATTATAAATGGAACTACAGAGTACCACATCATGTTGAACACAAAACTCTTAGTTTTAACTAGTTGATAAGAGAAACTGAATTTTTATTTTTGTCAATATTTATTTTGCAAACACAGATGGAGCATCAGCAGTGTGTTAATACACAAATGGCAGAAATCCACACGATGACAGCACGGGACACACACCAAGCGGAAGCACACAAGAGTGATGTGGAAAGACAGCACGGTGGCAGCTCTCGCTCGCCGAGTCATTTACGTATGCTTGCACTATTCCAAATATGGGATGAGGACCCTCCTGTTGGAAACAGGGTCTCGCTGTGCAGCCCAGGCTGGCCTCAGCCTCAGCGCTTCTCTCGACTAGGACTCCCAAGTGCTGGCATTACAGGTGCAGGCTGCCACGCCCAGCTCATGATGAACATCTCTGCAGAGATCCGAAGCATGTTTTGTGGTTGTCTTACTTTTCTCTTTGCTGAGACAAAATACCAGCTATCCCAGCCCAAGTCAAAGAGGAAAGGTTTACTCTAGCCCATAGTCTGTGGAGGTTTCAGCTCATAGTTGGCTGGCTTCAAGGCAGGGTGGTGAGGTAGAGGAGAAGCAGTCCAGGGCAGGCAAAAGGCAGGAAGGCATCACGGCAGCAGGGAAGGGTGCAAGTGGCAGCAGCGGCAGATCCTCTCTCCCTCTTACCCCTGCCAGGCTGCTGCACCCACGCGTGGGGCGGGCCTTCCCCTTAGCCTCACCCAGGACTATGCCAAACCCACCAGTGGACTCACATACCCTGGTCCCACACCACACACCCTAGACAGCCACGTTTGGAAACCCCCCTATGACCGCAGGAAGATTTCAAGGGGACAAAGAGATACACACTGTAACAGCAATATTTACTATAGTTTCTTCAGGAAGATTCCCAGAAATGCATTTACTGGAGTTTAGGCAATAACTACTTTAAAATTTCTTGTTGAATACTGTCAATATTAACAAAAATGTTTTATCACTTTTTCATTAGCTGAAAAAATGTCCACCTAACCCTTAATTCTAAAAGTAAAAACCAACATCGAAAAATGTGCTTGAAACCTTTACTACATACTGATTTATAGTAATAATTCTTTTTCTTTTTTGGCAGAACCAGGGATTGAACTCAGGCCCTTGTGCTTGCCAGGGAAGCGCTTATTCTACTGAGCCATCTCCCCAGCCCTACAGTAATTATTCTTAAGCAAGTGCCTGCTCATGAAAATGCAGTCAGGCGCAGGATACTACAGTTCGAACCCTGCTTCCACCTGCCTTACCAGACCTACCCTTAAGGCAGACTGAGCTGGTCAAAAAAAAAAAAAAAAATCAGATCAGTTTTTCTTAATAACACAATAAAGGAGCAAGGCAGCACGTGGGTCTGAGAGCAAAAGCGGCGGGAAGCTGAGAGAGGCGTCTGGGGCGGCGGGAGTGGCCAGGTCAGAGACCACGCGGCGTGCTGGTCACACCAGCACGACTGCTGCCAGCAGACTGAGGCAGGTGGCCAAGCTTCAGTCTCAATTAAAGTTTCCAGCACAGCTCGCTGACCATGCCCCTCACACTTGCGATGTCACAGGCACAGAGAATCATTTATTCACTGAACACCCGAGAAAGTTAACATCATGTTAGGTTGTATCATCCTTCATAGTTTCCTAGATATAACTGTTAAATGGCATCACTTTTGAAATGGTCAGTCAGATTCCCACTTATTTTAAGGAATGGATTTCTTTGGTGAGGACCCTATGATTGTCATAATTGGCTATCTTACATATTTATATAAAGGGGAAAAACAATTTAAGAATGATAAAGCAGTTCATAAGTTCTCTAAACTCATTTTACTCTGGAAAAATTGGGCTACTGGCTTTCTATTGTGGTATGATTTTAGTAAAACACACTTGGTACAGCACACAATCTAGAAGACGTATGTGAAAACCATTCTAGGCAAACTGTACGCCTTTCCTCAGCTTTTCTCTCAAATCCAAAGCGCCTAAGGACTAGGCTCCACTTTGTCTTCTCGGGAACCCTGCTCACGTCCTTGGGCCTGTGCTGCCCAGCATGACTGCTGCCAGCAGACTGAGCCACGTGGCCACATTTGTGTTTCAATGCAAGTGTCCAGTGCATCTTGCTGCCCACCCCTCACACTGCAGGAGTCACGGGCACACGCCTGTGCAGGGCAGTCTGGCGTCTGTCTCCCACCGGCACGGAGCCGCGCAGCGCTGCTGCTCCAGGTGCCTCTTCAGGCTTGCGCTTGTTTTAAGTCACATCATTAGGCATCTTCACACTTCTTTGAAATGGCACATAGTTGTTCTGAGAGTTAGTAGCTTTCATGGTTATACCGAGTCGATCCCAGACCAAGCATTTTTGTGTGGTTACAGAAATGCACACAAGCAAACCAAGAGTAAGCAGAGAAGGGGCCAAACCAGGAGGGGAAAAGCAATCAGCCAGTTCCGCGGCGGCTTAGACTTGTCTCCATCCTGCTTATTATAATCTGTAGAAGACAAGCAGACCTGACTTTCTTTTTCATTTCCTTCCTTCCTTCCTTCCTTCCTTCCTTCCTTCCTTCCTTCCTTCCTTCCCCTCCTTTCCCCACTTCTTCTGTAAAACGACGTACAATGAAATACATATCTTCTTAAATGAGCATATGGTATCTACCTCTCCTGACACACTGCATTATACACAGATCTCACGACTTTTCATCTTGCGTAACTTCAACTTTAAACCCAGCACAGCCGCAGGAGCCACCGTTCTGCTTCATGCTTCTCACGTGAGAACATGCTGCACGCAGCTGAGACTCTAGCCTCTTACTCTTACACAACCACATCAACTTCTTTCTGGTGAATTCTCTCCTTCACTCAGCTTTTACCTAAACCACGCACCTATTAACTTTCGTTCACTCACTTTTACACTCTTCCTAGATGCTCCTCCCATTCCTTTCTCCTAAATATTCATTGTCTAAAGTGAGCATTCTCCTCCATAGCTGTCATGTTCACAGAAGCGAAGTGCCCCTGCAATGAGCGACACCACACTGCAGCAGGGTGGTGGGTGGGGGGAGTCGGACTGCGTTACATGAGCACCCTGCAACTTCTGGAGCTTTCCTGGGCTAGGCTGGAAGCCAGCTCTCCTTTGCCCTACGTCTGGCCACAAGGCATCTGTGATTCCACCTGGATGAGGTACTCACACCTTGGGATTATGTTAGACTACTCTTGAACTATAAGCCACCTGGCGCTCCCCACTTTCCTTTATGGATTATAAAACCAGCAAACACGGAAGTTACTCTGGTTCACACTCATAGGGCTATCTTTGTGTGTGTGTGTGTGTGTGTGTGTGTGTGTGTGTGTGTGTTACTGGGAATTCAACCCAGGTCTTTGGAATAAGCTGTATCCTCAGCCCTTTTGCATTTTTACTTTATTTTAAGACAGGGTCTCCTTATGTTGCGCATCTTAGACTAGAACTTGTGATCCCCCTGCCTCAGCCTCCTCCAGTGCTGGGATGAGAGTCACGTACCACCCAGCCTTAGTTCCTTCATTCTTCAGTCTCTCTGAAGAATGACATATCCTTGCTGCACATCTATTACGATGGTGCTAAATCATCAGGTTTCACTCAGCTTAGGTTCTCATTCTCTATAAACCCACCAGTTAATTTTCCCCACCTGTGGGTTCCCATTTATATGACGCTGGGATCATTTTATAATCTGACTACTGTTCGGTCTTATACAATGACTAATTTAGATCAGGTTGTCAATATATGCTGATTAATAACTTGCTAACAGGCTTCGTGTATTACTGGATCTATTATGCATGCAATAATATCAAGAACTATTTCTGGAAAATAATCACCTTAGATATTATTTTGGCATCCTGGACTTGTAGCCCAACCCTAAAATACACACACACGCAAACACATATGCAGGCATGCAACTGAATATTTCACAACCTCTACAGATTTTTAATTTTTTTTGACAAAAAATTTCTCAGAATATAGTTTTGATAGAGTGAACTGCAATTATGATATAATTAAGACTTGTTAAAGTAATTATCTTCTAATAATTACAAAGACTTTAATTTGGCATTCTCCTGAGAGCACCTCCTATTTTCCAGATAAGCTTGCCTGAAGATGCTCCTTGGGTACTTTTTGGTCCTGTATCACGGTGTTCTAACTATGAGTAACAAGCTCTATTCTCCTTACCCCGCATTTAAGGCTTTGATTTTTATATACTTACTGCATAGGTGTTTCAGTTAACTTGACTAAGATGGCCCATGTGATCTGTAAGCGTTGACGTAATGCTCAGGAGAATCAGATATTGTAGTAGGCATTCTAATTTAAAATCACATTTTCAAATCAAAGAAATTAGTCAATCAGAATGAACAACTAAGTTATTCATTTTACGTAACTTATGTAATAGCCTGCCTGCCTGCCTCCCTTCCTGGGCAAGCATTCTACCACTGAACTACTGTGTACTACTTGCCCAACAGTTTTTTTTTTTTTTTTTTTTCCCAGCTCAGCCCACGCTGGGGGTGGGACTGGCACAGCATGTGGTGCTGGGGATCGAACCACGGTCCCCTGCACCTGCCTAAGCTTGCCTACACAGGCGCTTTAGACCTCTGCGCTATCTCACCGGCCCCATCAACAGCTCTTTTAAAACAATTATAAAGTATAAAAGCTGCCTAAAGGGGCTCACACACTCATTGGTGAAGACACAGACCTCCAGGTGGATGAGCGCAGCGCTAAGTGACTGAATGCCAGACCTAAGGCAATACAATGGACAAAGATACTAAAGATCAGGAGTTGTCTTTCCTTCCTGATCTCTAAAATACTATGATTAATTTATAGGGCATCAATATTCTCACTGGAAAAACTGGACAAAGACAATCATCAGGACCTTTGTATTAATATTACAATATTATATAGAACATTATGAGAGATTCTAAATGCTGGCAGAAATTTTTCAGAAGGAAAACATTCTAAAATTATTTCCCCATTATTTTTACTAATTTAAAATATACTTGATTATTTTTTAAACAACCATTTTACTTAATATATTAATAAACTGACATGTGGTTAGGTTCTAGATTTTTGATAATATATTATAAATTCTCTCACATTGACACATAATTTAATTTAAAATAACATAGTAACTTTAATTTTGAAAATATCTGATTCTTTTCAGGGTTTTATTCTCTATAAATAATCCAATAAAGAAAACATACCACACCCTAAAAGATGAAAAATCTATGTACTGCCAGGATTTGCGGTACTTAATGATTTATTTTTGTCTAGTTTTTCCTTAAATTAATTCAAAGACTACACTAAGAAATTTTATGTGAATGATGAAGGCAGTCTTAGATGATATTAATAAGCTTAACAAGTTTAATAATGTTACTACAAATGATTTTTCAAAGTCCTCACAAACTCAGATGGCTTTGCTGTCCTCAAAGTATTTCCATTAAAATATGTATCACAAAATTTGAGCTGCAGTACTAAGGATTGCTCGGATTCTCTATATTAAGCTCTAACTTTCCTCTGCTTGTTTTTAGGGACGCCATATAACTTTAGCAGACTTCAAATGCAGTGGCTTTTCTACGTGCAACCTCCAAAGACAAGACATGTTTCTTCTGCAAGAACCACACCGTCACCAGCGCGCCAGGCCTTATGTGTAACTATCAGAGCACACAGGTCCCCTGGTAGGTCGGCAGGGCAAGACGCCCCACTCAGCGGCTGCCCTGGGCCCCTGAGCACCCTGCTGCGCCTGGGCACGGACCGCTTCAGTCTCCTCCAAGCACAGGTGCTTGGCTCCACAGGAAGGCCTCTAAAGGCAAAGGCTACAGCTTCAAATCCTCCTGAGCTTTAACTGGTAGTCCTTCAAAGGCTAATTATATTATCTAAAGGTAAGTTTTTAGTTTCCCTAGTTGTGCCCCAAGTTACCAACTTTCTGAGGTAAGTGCAGTATATTGCAAGCAACTTTTTCAGTAATGTTTTATGAGTGGTAAGGAGACCTACAAATTAAGTTCAAATTAGGAAACCAGCCCTGCTGGAGGAATCCAGGTGATTGGCCCCTCCACCATAACACATCAGTGAGACCAGGTCACAGGGAATGCCAGCCACATGGCAGGACCCAGAACTGGGCATGCAGGAGGGACAAGCGAGGGCGCCGACAGGCAGTAAGTTAGGTGAACCAGCATTGTGCTTAGGGACAAAGGCCTGGAATAGAAGCAGGCAGGTGGGTAATTTTTTCTTCTCTTAGGAAAAAAAATTATCTTGTTTTAATCTTTCCTTTCCTTCTCCTTTTCTTTTTTCTTGACTTTTCTTGATCTTCTTTTGTTCTCTCTTCTCTAAACAGCTGGGGAGAATGCCAGCCACAGAGAACTAATCCCATCCCCTGAACTGAGAGACTAAGATGAAATCCCTTGATTGATCCTTCCTTCTTTCTTTTCTATCCCCTTCTTTAATCCCCGAACACTTGTGAGGTGACTCCCTGTCCGGCCTTCCTTCTGCTTCCTTCCCAGTGATCCCTGTTTTATATACTTTTCTTCTGACATTTCCCCAACATAGGATAGAAACCACTCTAACAAGGAAACACTTTGCTTACAAGCTCCTAATTTACAGTTGGTTCTGTTATACAACTACAGCTTTTCACCTGCACTGAAGACAGTCATGCGCAACAGCATGCCGTGCTTGGAGCGCCTGTCATTCTGGTCTACTAAATACATACTTCTTGTCACAACATACCAATTATTACCATACTGTCTCACAAGTAAAAGTTTTTTTTTAAAAAAATGGGTAATAAATGAAAACAAGACACAAGAAAAAGAAAAAAAAAAAAAACTATAGCTTTTGCTCCTATGGTAAAAGGCACAAAATTCATAGTCACCACAATTTGTCAGTTTCTAAACTTAGAATGCTATTGTTATTGCTAATTATACTATTTTAGCTGTGATGTCATATGTGTTGTTAAATGCTTGTTCTTCCTTCTGCGACAATACTGGAATACTGAAGCTCTGGGGTAATAACCTCACCACAGCCCGACACCAAAGGACTGGGGACTGAGCCAAAAAAGACAACAACATTGCACTATTAATTAACTGGGAAGGTAATATCTTGGGACAGACGCAAACCAAGAATCTCCTACACACAGATGATATCCCTGAAGAACAGACTTTTCCCAGAGAGGCCTTGATACCAGTCTATCAAATATCAATACAGAAAACAAAATTTAAAAGTTTAAATAGAAAATGACAAGACACAGAAATAAAATGAAGTCTTAGACCTCCAGTCCATACAGAATAAGCCCAAGAGACATGGACATAGAGGAAAGTGGAAGAATCACACCAGACATTTCCCAAATGATAGCAACTGAAGAAGAAGAATCCATGAGGCTATAGAGGAAATCAGAACAAAAGTGATCTCTCAGGTTAAAAAAAAAAAAAAAAAAAAAGAAAAGAAAACAAAAGAAATGATACCCATAACGAAGGAGTTGTACAGCATATCTAGAAGATATACAGATTTTTTTTTAAAAAAAGAGGGGCATAGGAAGATGATGGAAACCTTGAGTGAACAACATAGGAAAGAAAGAGAATGCATGAAACAGATTCAAAAAGATGTACAGGAAATTAAAAATTCCAGTGAAAGGGGGAAAAAATCACTTGAATGCAACTGAAGGGAGACTTTCAGTCCTTAAAGACAGGATCTTATCTAGTGATCACCAAAAAAAGATCTCTTAAAAATAACAAGAAACCAGGAAATAACAATTCAACAGCTGTAAGATGATGCAAAGAAAAATAATATAAGACTCATAGGTGTCAATGAAAACCAGGAGTCAACACAAATAACATAAAAATACTATGTGCAGAAATTATAGCAGAAAATGTCCCACACATCAGAACAGAATTTGAGGTGCAAAGAGTAAGGCATACAGAACCCCCACTTATCCATGACCCAAACAAATCTATATCAAGCCATGTAAGAATCAAGATTCCAGAAATTCAGCACATAAACCATATTAAAAGCTTTCAGAGAAAAGAAACTTATAAAGGAAGGCCCATCAGAACTACAGATTTCTCAATACCAACCTTCAAGTCAAGAAGATCCTGGAGTAAAGTATTTCAAGTCTGGAACAAAAATAACTTCTAGGGCTGGGAAGATGGCTCAGCAGCGTAAGAACGATCTGGCAAATTGCAAGGTCCTGAGTACCTAGATTGATGTACCCTGAAAAACTATCTTTCAAAAAAAAATATATATATA
>NW_004524588.1:27848340-27850030 GCF_000260255.1 Octodon degus | reverse complement strand
TTTTGTGGTACCGGGGATTGAACTCAGGACCCTTATTCTACTGAGCTATCTCCCTGGCCCTTATCTTTCAAAATTAATGGAGAAAAAAGATACTTCCATGACAAAAAATAACTGAAGAAATCTTTTTTTTTGTTCCACTCTGAATCAAGATTTTTTTATTTGTATTTTTAAATTCATTTTATTGAGAAACAAATAGCAATGAGACAGTTTCAAAACAGGTTTGTAGGACAGTTACAATAATTAATACATTGCACATTGTTGTCTTCGTAGTAGTTATTCATAGTACAAGACGCAGACATGATATCCTGTTCAAACACTATTAGTACAAATCTTTCTTCTCACTGAATTAAGAGAAAGTAGCTGTGTATCTGCCCTAACTATTTTGTATATACAGATACAAAATGGTCCTTCATTTGTATCCCCTTTGTTTAGTTTTGTCAGAGTTGGGTATTCCATTGGCATTTAAATATTGTAGGTGTGTGAATTCAGCAAAATAATCCAATATAGTCCAGTAGTCCATAGTAGTAGTGGGTTATCTGTAGAACTGGTAATGTCAGAAGTTGTTGACTTGAACCTTTTATAGGTCAGCATATTAATATGGCTTTACTTTTTATACCTCATTTTCATACTTTTCTACTGGATGGTTAAGACCAAACTGAAGCAAGACCTATATGACAAGAAATGTAACTTTTGTATCTGATAAGGTCAGTCAAGTCCCCTCAGGATTTACCCTGAAACCCTGTACCGCAGTTTGTAGATCCTTTGTCAATGTCACCATGTGGACGAGTCACGGCTATCGCTTGACCAATTTGCTCTCTGTGAAAGCCTGAGAGAATGTTTTCTCTCCATGTGACTCTCCATAGGCACACTCTACATCATCACTCACTTTCCTCTGTGGCCCCATAATCTCCTTGATCAGAAAATTTGGGACATCACTGAGTTACAGGATGTTATAGTACAGGTTCTCTTATGTCCTGAGTCCTCACTGACCTTGAATGGCTTGGGCCAAAATGTTGGCTGTCCTTGCAGCCCTTCTTTTTCTCTAATTTTGGGTCTGCAAACTTAAGTTGTTAACTCTCCAGATGAGAAGCTTAATGATATTACTCTATAACATAGGCAGTTGAGGTTAACCCCACTATCTGTCTGAATATCATACATCTTAGACGTAACATGGAACAGGTATTTTTCATCAATTATTGATATGTTAAACTTTAAATCCTCACAGAATGTGAAGAAGAAAAAAAATAAAAACTAAAAACTATTTAAAAAATAGGAATAAGCAATTACATATTTATCCAGAAATGAGCATCCAAGATGAACGCACACTTCTCAGAGAACGAAATTATAGAAGTAAATAAATGTATGAAAAAATGCTCCACATCATTAGCTATCTGTGAAATGCAAATTAAAACAACACTGAGGTACCATCTCACCCCAGAAAAAATGCCTACCATAAAGAAAAGAACTGGGCCGGGGAGATGGCTCAGTAGAATAAGCGCTTGCCTGGTAAGCGCAAGGGTCTGAGTTCAATCTCCAGTTCTGCCAAAAAAAGAAAAAAGAAAAAAGAAAAAAAAAAGAATAACCAACAATAAATGTTGGAGAGGCTGTGGGGAAAAAGGAACCCTTCTCCACTGCTGGTGGGAATGTAGACTGGTGCAACCATTATGGAAATCAGTGTGGAGACTCCTTA
>NW_004524588.1:27834628-27839205 GCF_000260255.1 Octodon degus | reverse complement strand
ACTATTATGGACTACTGGTCTCTTTTAGAATACTTTGCTGAGTTAACACACCTATAATATTCAAATGACGGAACTAAACAAAAATAGAGGATACAGATGAATGTCCATTTTGTATCTGTGTATTCAAAATGGTTAGGATAGATATATAGTTACATTCTCTTCATGAATAGAGGAATTTGTTCTAATAGTGTTTGTAAATATGGTATCATGTCCACATCTTGTGCAGCAATTAACCACTAGGAAGAATGTATGCAATGTGTTAATTATTAAAACTGTCCTATGAAAAAAAAATTCAATTATGTGTCCAATCTTTCATAAGTGTAACTGCTAATCTGAGTATCAGATTTGAGAATAAAAATAGATAATAGAACAATTTTTTTACCAAGTTTTTTAACTAATTTTATTGTGAAACAAACAGCAATGAGACAGTTTCAAAACTGATTAGTAGGACAGTTTCAATAATTAATACATTACATATTGTTGTCATAGAACAACCATTGTTAATGTATTATTGTTTTGAAAATGTGTAACACATACATTTTTGTACGTTACCCTCTTTCTGTCTTTGTTTCTGTTATTTGGTTTTGTTTTTGCTTTCTCTCTTCAAAATGAAATAAAATAAAATTTAAGAGTAACACAAAATTTAAAAAAAAATGAAAAAAACAAAACTTACCAACAAAGAAAAACACAAGTATTGATTTATTCTCAGCTGAATTCTATAAGAAATTGAGAGAATATTTAATATCAATACTGCTCACACTCTTTAATGATATCAAAAGGGAAGCAATTCTTCCTAACTCATTTCTAGACTGAAGTATTATGCTGATACCAAAAACAGAGAAAGATCTAATGAGAAAAGCGAGTTACAGGCTAATGTAACTAATGAACATAGGTGCAAAACCCCTCAATGATACTAGCAAACAAACTGCAGCAAGTCATCAAGAAGATTATATACCATGGTCGAGTGGTATTCATCCCAGGAATGTAGGGATGGATCAACATATGAAAATCAATAAATTAATATACCATATCACTAGAGCCAAAGACAAAAATCACATGATCATCTTAACAGATGCAAAAAACACTTCGGATAAAGTCCAACACTCAATCGTGATAAAAACCCTACATAAAATCTGAATACTAGTCTGTACCTTAATCTGATTAAAAAAAAAAAAAAAAGGATCTTCAACAAACCAACAGGCAATGTAGTGACCGCTGAAACTGGAAATAGTTAGGTCCTGAGAAAAACATCTTGCCTGAGACATTTCGAGGCATTAGATGCAAGGCAACCCATGTCTCCTGATACTAACTCTCCAAAAGTATAAATAAACACCCCCTATGACGGTTCTCAAGTTCTCTGTTCCCATCTGGAAAGAAGCCACTCTATCTGACCTCAACTCTTGGTCATTTCTTTATTTTCTAAATCCCCTCACAGTTTTTCTCTGGGACCATCAAGAGCTGTGCTGGATCGCAGCAAGCCAACATCATACTAAATGGACAAAAACTGAAAGCTTTCACTCTAAAATCAGGAACGAGATATCACCACTTCTATTCAATATAGTTCTAGAAACATTAGCCACAGCAATTAGACAAGAGAGAAAAATGAAAGGAATAAAGACAGGAAAGGAAGAAGTGAAATTATCATTATTCACAAATGACATGATACTCCACATAGAAGACCCCAAAACTTCACCAAAAGACTTCTAAATTTAATAACCAAATTCAGTAGTGTACCTGGATACAAAGTCAACATTCAAAAATCTATAGCATTCTTGTACACAAACAACAAAAACAGCAAAACAGAAATTAGGGAAACCACACTCTTCATAATAGCATCCAAAAAATGAAATGCTTAGGAATCAATCTAACAAATGAAGTAAAAGATATACATACTGGAAATTCCAGTACTCTGAAAAAGGATATTGAAGAGGATATCAGAAAATGGAAAGATATACCTTGCTCATGGATAAGAAAAGCCAACATTGTGAGAACGGCCATATTCCCCAAACTGCTACAAAGATTTAGTGGCATCCTGATCAAGATACCACAATCATACCTTGGAAACAGAGGAGACCAAAGGCAAAGGCAATCCTGGGCAAAAAAGCAAAGCGGGAGGCATCACAATCTCTAACTCGAAATTATACTACAAAGCCACTATGATAAAATCAGCATGGTTCTGGGGAACAAAAAAAGGACATAAGGATAGTAAAACAGACTACAAGATGCAGACACGGCTACTGTCACTCTCAGCCATCTTATCTTTTACGAAGGGACAAAACATGTTCCCTGGAAGAAACATAGCTTCTTTAATAAATGATGCTGGAAAAACTAGCTTTCCACATGCTGAAGGAAAAAACTATACCCATGTCTATCACCATGTGCTAAAGCAAGTAAAAATGAATCAAAGATCTAAGTAATAAAACAGAAACAGTAAATTTGCTGGGAGAAAAAGCAGGTAGAAATCTTGAAGACTGGTATAGACAGAGATTTCATGAATAAAACCAACACTACATGGCAAATACTTCAAAGAAGCAACAACTGGGATCTCATCTTCTTAAAAAGGCTTACACATCAAAAGAAATAACCAAAAAGTGAAAAGACGAGCCACAGAATGGCGAATATATTCGTCAACTGTCCCTCACGAAAAGGACTTACATCTAGAGCACATAAACAACTGAAAAACATTAGGCCCCTCAATTTCAAAGACCCAATCCAAAAATGGATATCTGAGATGAACACACACTTCTTCAGATGAAAAAATAAAGATGGCAAAGGAATATACGAAAAAATGTATGACAGCATCAGTCATCCAAGAAATGCAAATTAGAACAATACTAAGATTTCACCACATCCTAGAAAGAATGGCTATCGTTAGGAAATCAACTAATAACAAATGCTGGAGAGGCTGCATAGAAAAAGGAACCTTCTTTCCTGCTGATGGGAATTTAGACTGGTACTACTACTATAGAAATCAGCGTGTAAATTCCTCAAAAAACTAGGATTACAGGTCCCATTTTTCTTGTATTTTCCAAGAATTAAATATATACCACAGCAATCTATGTTTATAGCAGCACAATTCCTAATAGCTAAATCTTGGAAACAGTCCAAATGCCCATCACTGAGGAATGGATAAATAGATGTGGTATTTTTATACAGTGAAGTACTAGTCAGCTATAAAGGATAAATTTGAGGCTTTATACTTAAATGGATGCAACTCAAGCCTATACTATTAAGTAAAATAAATCAGACTTGCATATGTAAATGTCACACTGTTTCCCTACTGTAAGAAACTAAAAGCGTAAATAAGACCCAAAATGTACAATAGATACTGTGCAATGGCAAGAAACTGCTAAAAAGAACAGAACAACTGGGATAGGGACAGGAGAAAAGAAGGAAGGGGAAAGTCTCTGTCTATATATCTATATGTTTCTGTACCTATGGACATTATAGATACGATAGCTAAGTATTCTACTAGTTTTTATTAGTTCATTGAAAAGGTTTGTGCTTATATTGTTTGATCAATTTTTCATGCCTACATATTGTAATCCTAGTAACTACCTTGAAGATAACAATACATAATGTATTAACCATTGTTAACCTATTAGCTTGTTTTAAAATTCTGTATTATTTTCTACTTAGAATAAAAAAAAAATGGGCCAGGGAGATAGCTCAGTAGAATAAGTGCTTGCCTGGCAAGCGCAAGGCCCTGAGTTCAATCCCCAGTACCACAAAAAAAAAAAAAAGAATAAAAAACAATTAAGTTCAGTATGACAAATAACCATTAAATACAACTATTCCTAAGTTCGATATGAAAGAATACATTTCCCAACCATTCTAAGGAAAGCTTCTGAAGGGCTTAAATGGTGCTTTTACTCTATGGTCAAGTGCAGAAGTGAACTTAAGCAAAGCAAAGCAAAGTCACTCATCTATAATGTGAATAAAATGATTTAAAGATAATAATTTGTGTAACATGATTTAATCAACAACATTTTAATACATTAATACTTTTGCATACAGCAAAATACAAAATTTTGGATTTTTAATGCTATTTGATTCCTCAGTGAAGAACACAGTATTACATAATAATACAAGGAACAGAAGATTTAGCTTAATTTCACTAACACTGAAATAACACCTTACCTTGAAAGAGATCTGAAGTTTATTTATAGAAGTGGGTGTTAAAAGGGATGCAGCTTTACTAAGTATAACGTAGAGCAAGGAGGACAATGTGAGGTTGGATGGAAAGTTGAAATGCTAGATATGGGAGGATAGCGCTCACAAACGCGAACAAAAGCAGATGTTTAATATGTGTGTGTTATGTACTGAATTCACTTAATGTTTCTTGTGCTCACAACTGCTCATAAGCAAACACAATAAACGTTCTTACGCAAAAATGATTCTCTGGTATACAACTTGGAAAAAACTGTTTCAGTGTTCTAGTAGAGCTGCCATGCTGTACTTGACCATGTCAATTATGCACCTCTTATTAAAACAATATGAAGTATAAAGAAGCTCTGTAAAGTGTGCCAAGGTAGAGAAGCTGTATTTGGAGAAGGTTTTTTTTTTTTTTTTTTTTT
>NW_004524588.1:27831522-27834528 GCF_000260255.1 Octodon degus | reverse complement strand
TAAATATCATATAGTCTCCCTAGTGTTAAGAACTCAAAAGAAGGAACAAAAATAGAAAAGTGTAACACAATTAAAAGGAAAGTGAGAACTTAAGGATTAAAGAATGAAGAGAAGGCAAGGAGAAAAGCTAGGAAACATGGCAGGGGAAAACCATACATTTATATGCAGAAGATGGATAAGGCAATGCTCCTGAGAATCTTTAGCAGGGTTTTTAAACTCGCAGTTAATTGGTAGGATTCTCACCCTGACTAACTGTATATGCTGATTCCTGTGAACTAAGCAACTGCACTGAAGATAGCAATGTGTAATACTAAGACCATGCTTGGAATGCCTGTTATTCTGGTCTTCTAAATACATACTGCTTTTCATGTCACATCAATCATTGCTATACTGTCTCTCAAGTAAATGCTTTAAAAAAGGGTAATAAATGAAAACTAGAGGAAAAAAATGTCATAGGACTGTCCTGTTACAATGCTGTATATGGTTAGATTTCTAAATTTCTGTGTAGAAATTCTTGACCACTAAGAAAATCCTACAAAGAGTATTGAAAGATACTCTGGATAGAGATAAAAATGACCACAATTCCACAAACAACATCAGAAGGAAACCACCAGGCAGGGCAAGCAACTAAATCATGAAGCAGTGGGGGACCAGCAGCAGGTAAAACAACATGATAAAGGTAAGACAATACGTACCAGTTATAATCATCAGTGTAAGTGACTACAAGAAAGACTGGTAGAATGGTGAAGAAACAAGATCCAACAATATGTTGCACACAAGAAACACAGTTAACTAAAAAAAAATTTTTTTAAAACCCTCACAGACTGAATTTCAAAGGTTATAGTACAATATTCCATGCAATAGGAATCCAGAAAAAGGCAGGGGTAGCTATTCTGGTGCAGACAATGTAAAATTCAAACCAAGAATGATCCAAAGAGATAAAGAAGGTCACTATATATGTTAAGGGAAAACTTGTACTTCATAAAAATATATATGTATCACATAAGGGAGGTACCCAACTATATCAGACAGACAGTAACAGACATGAAAAGTCAAATAAGCAATAAATAACACAATTGTATTGAGGTAACTTAATACCCCAATGTCACAAAAAGATAGAACAAAAGATAAAAATACACCAGTGAAGAAATATCAGAACTAAACCAAACCTGGGAACAAACAGACTTAGTAGATGTTTACAGAGTATTCTACCCAACAACATTAGAATACACATTCTCAGCTAAACATGGGCTGTTCTCTAAAACAGTTCACATACTACTAGCCCACAGAATACAACTAAGTGAATGCAAAAAAATGAAATTATTCCATGAATATTATCTCATGAAATTGAAATCCAGCAAAATGGGAAGTTAATGGCAAAAGACAGTACAAAAACTCCATAAAAACATAGTAGTTATGTAACCCTACAGCACAGCCAAAGGATCAAAGATGAAATTAAAGAAAATAAACACTATCTACAAATGAAAATGAAGACAGAAAATAACAGAAACAGTGGGATGCAATGAAAGCAGTCCTAAGAAGGCATATTTATAGCAGTGAATTGACATCACAAAAACAGAATAAACACAAATAAACAAGCTAAAACTACATCTCAAGCTTCTAGAAAAAGAAGAGTAAGTGAAGACCAAAAAAGGGAGGAAATTATAAAGAGTGGAAATTAATGCAACTCAGACTAAGAAAGCAATGTAAAGTATTAATGAATTAAACAGTTGGTTCTTTGGGAAAATAAATAAAATTGATAAACCCCTGGCCAACTTAAAAAAAAAAAAGGCAAAAGAAGTCTCAAATTCACACATTGAGGAATAAAAAAATCACTACAGATCCTGCAGAAACTCAGAGGTTCATCAATACCTACTTCAAAAATCTTTACTCACATAGGATGAAAACTATAGAAGAAATGGACAAATTCCTAGAAATGTACGAATTTTCAAAGCTGAATCAAGAATTTATTTAAAAAAGAATTTATAAAATTTGAATACCCTAATATCAGTTAATGAAATTGAAAATGTAATTAAAAACTTCCCAACAGGTGGGAGAGCTCCCAGCTACCCTGTGCCGGCACCTGCCGGTCCCAGCCCAGCTAAAGTGTGGGTGAGACCCTCTTCCACCCCCTTTGGGCCCCCCCAACACTCCACAGCACCCCACACCCTGCCTGCCATGTGAGAATTTCTGCTGCGATCTAAGGACACCCAGATCCAGTCCTATCCCAGGCCCGATGAGTGTGTGGGAGAGCTTCCACCTACCCTGCGCCAGCAGGACCTGCCAGTCCCAGCCCAGGTGCAGCATGGGTGAGACACTCTTCCACCCCCTTGGGACACACCCCACCACTCCGCAGCAACCCCCACCCAGCCTACCTAGTGAGAATTTCTGCCGTGCTCTGGGGATTCCCAGATCCAGTCCTAGCTCAGGCCTGGTGAGTGTGTGGGAGAGCTGCCTCTTCCCCCTACTCCACCTTGTCCCCTCCAGACTCAGCTCAGGCCTGGCATACAGGCCTGTGGTGCAACCCTGCAGCTGCAATCCCTGCAGAGAGAGTAGGGGACAGAACCACCCAGCTAGTCCAGGAGCAGAACATCTTGCCAGAGTGGTGCAACAGATTCACCCCTGAGGGCAGCAGCAGGAAGGAGCTGAACACAGAAGCCAGACCAAGCCAGGCACAGCTGGATAAAGCCAAATTTGTACATCTGCACCTGAATTTCAATAGGTGCTAAGGTTATAACTGCACCAAAGCACTACAACAAAGGTCAGAAGACAGTGCTACACAAAATGCCAACAAGAAGGAGCAAAATGCAATCTCAGAACCTAAGCCCACCCATGAGTGCAGAGGACGCTAACAAAGAACAAATTGGGAATCACACACCTCAAATCAATCAATGGCTTCTGAAATAAACAGCTGCAGAAAGGTATAGAGGAACTCAGATTGGAAATGAAAAAAGAAATCCCTGAATTAATAACATCTGCAGTAAAGAATCAAATGCAGAAACATAT
>NW_004524588.1:27829953-27830808 GCF_000260255.1 Octodon degus | reverse complement strand
CGAAGCATACAGAATGCCAAGTAACCTCAACCCAATGAAAAACACACGGAGGCATACAATAGTCAAGATCCCAGAAATTTAGCACAAGAATAATATACTGAAAGCCGCTAGAGAAAAGCAGATCACATTCAAAGGAAAACCCAACAGAATTACAGCCGACTTCTCTTCACAAGCCATGAAGGCAAGAAGAACATGGAGCAGAGTTCTTCAAGTCCTCTATGAAAATAAATTCCAGCCCAGAATACTATACCCTGCAAAACTCTCTTTCAAGTTTGATGGAGAACTGAAATATTTCCATGACAAAAACAACTAAAGAATTACATGATGACAAAGCCAACCCTACACAGGCTACTGAAAGATGTTCTAGAGAGGGACCAAAATAATCAGAACTCCACGAATGAGATCAGAAGCAACCAAGTAAATAGAGCAAGCAATTAAACACAGGAGAAAGAGGAGTAAACGACAACAGGTAAATAACATGTCAATTGTAAGTCAATACATCTCAATTCTAACCATCAAAGTAAATGAACTCAATTCACCACTTAAGAGAAACAGACTGGCACAGTGGATTAGGAAACAAAATCTAACAACATGCTATGTACAAGAAACACATCTAATTTATACATGCATAGGCTGAAAGTCAAAGGATGGAACACAGTATTACATGCCCCAGCACCTCAGAAAAAAGCAGGGGTAGCAATCCTATTGTCAGACAGTCTTAACTTCAAACCAAGAATGATCAAGCGAAATAAAGAATGCCACTATATACTAGTTAGGGGAAGAATTTAAGAGGAGGAGGTAACACTCATAAATATGTATGCACCAAACATGGGAGCACCCAACTATATAAAGCAA
>NW_004524588.1:27816713-27829853 GCF_000260255.1 Octodon degus | reverse complement strand
TTACTGAGAAGAAAGATTTGTACTAATACTGTTTAGACAAGATATTATGTCTGCATCTTGTCCTCTGAATAACTACTATGAAAACAACAATATACAATGTATTAATTAGTGTAACTGTCCGACTAACCTATTTTGAAACTTTCATTGTTTTTAACTTCTTTCTCATTAAAATGAATAAAAATAAAATTAAAAAGTTTGCCAAGGTAAAAGGAATGAAAACTGGGGCTGGGGAGATGGCTCAGTGGAATAAGTGCTTCCCTGGCAAGTGCAAGGGCCTGAGTTCAATCCCCAGTTCCGCAAAAAAAAAAAAAAAGGAATGAAAACTAACTTAAAGTTAGAAACTGTGCTTTAATTATAATACATAGTTCATGATAAATAAATATTTGTCTTCCTTAAATTGAAGCTTTGGCCATACTAAAGAAAAGTAAAATTATTTAGGCAGCTTAGAATTACATTCACATTATTTTATCTCTTAAGAGCTAGGTGAGACTTGGGTCATATTCTTCAAAAATCTACAATACTTGTACATATTAACTGAATAACTAAAACTAACATTAAAACATTTATAGACCAGGGCTGGCAAGATAGCTCAGCAGTCTAAAGCGCCTGCTTAGGCAAGTGCAGGGACCACAGTTCGATCCCAAGCACCACATGTCAGGCCAGCCCCGCCCCCAGGGTGGGCTGAACCGGCCTACACACACACATACAAACACAAATTATAGACAACATTTATAAAATAATCATCTTTTTGTTGATTAGGTCTCAATAGCTAACCTTTCTAGATTAACACATAATGTTAAAATTACATATTTGATGAGATTCTGAAATTTACACAGTTAAATCTGATTATTTACTACACATGAGAAAAGCAAAACAAGCACAAAGGCACAATGGCATACACCTGTAATCCCAGCTTCCTGGGCAGCTGAAGGTGGAGGACTGTAGCTCTGAGCCTAGGGCAACCTCGTGAGACCATGTCTCAAAACAAAATTTAAAATGAAATAAACAAAAACAGGGGCTGGGACTGCAACTCAGTGGTAGAATTCTGCTTGCCTAGCATGTACTAGGGTTTGAGTTCAATTCTCAGTTTAAATAAACAAGCAGAAAACACTATAATTGCAGCTATCTTCTGAATTTAAAATCAGTTTTCTGATGAAGGATTAGCAAGTACATGAGGTAGAGAAACCCTTGCACAACTGACATGATAGCATAAAGGAATGGTACAGAACTACAATGTCTTCATTCATTTCTGAGTTACACATATTAATGTCTCTTCATAATCCTCATTAATCACAGATACACAATTATTACTGTTCTGGCGATTCACCCACAGCTACTGTAGGAATACACTGAAAACCTATGAACATGGCTTTTATCTCAATGCATCATCAATTTACCCTCTCAGGTGAATCTGCTCTCTGCACTATTTTGTACTTAAATTATTTGTCCTACTCTACTATTTCAAAATAGTAATAGCTTTTAAAGTTTTATAAACTAGATATTTAATATTAAAAACAAAATGGCAATAAAGTAGAAAGTGAAAACAGTATCCTGTAATCTCACCATCTAGAAATACTATTAATTTTGAAATCCATCCTTTTGTATCTTGTTATCTTCTTAAAACTGAAAATGTTAGGTAAGTGCAGGGAAAACTTAATATATAAAAGAGAAAATAAAAACAGACTTTCCCCTCAACAATCTATGATGGCCATTTATCCACTTTTATATATAGATCTACATCCTAAAAGTTACAGTATTACAGTATTAATTTATTATGTATTACAGTATTACATTGCAATTGTGATACTTTTTTGGGGGGAAGGGGTACCAGGGATTGAACTCAGAACCTTGCACTTGCCAGGCAAACACTTATTCCACTGAGCTATCTCCCCAGTCCCATGATATATAATTTGTTAACCAATTTCCTAATCAACAGCTTAATGCTGAGTATTAAGCATTTACTAATGGTATTTTAAATATGAGAGCAGATGCAACTAGAAATTAACCCTCTAGTGAGACAAAGCTTAATCAACTAACCCTAAGAATAAACAACGCTAAAAGGAAAAGTACAGAGGCAGACATAAATAACAGTACGGTTCTGTGTTTCAGCTTCTAACATACACCATCCTCATGCACCTCGACTGAGGCTCGGGTGGCCCAGCAGGGGAATCAATGGGACCTGCTTCATGCAGAAGAGGCAGGGATGCAAGAGGAGCAAAGCAGGAAGGAAGGTTTTAGCAGTCTTTTTAAGTAAGAAACACAATCTCAGACTCCATGTGCACGAATCAGAAAAAAGGGTCTTTGTTAAGCTTACAATTTTAATCTTGTCATTGCTTCCAGTGTACCAGATAATTGTGTTTAAATATAATCAAGAATGACCTATAATTTAGGGAGTATTTTCACTCTTTATAAGAATAAAATTACAACCAGAGCGAGGCAATTCTTTTCTCTCAGCTATGGGCCCCCACCCTAAACTTATAGCTCAGTTTCTCAAGTTTTCTATTAATCTGAAGGTGATAACTGTCATTAATTAAAAGAAGGAATTGTACATCATCTCAAAATACTCTAAGTACTATGTAAAAAAAGATGTTCTGCTAGCTCAATCAGTCATGCGTTAACTGAGCCTCACACTTTACTCTTGCTATATTGCTATTTTAGGCCATGAAAACGTTTTTTTTAAATTTCCTTTTTTATGAGACTCAAAGTCAAAAGCTGACTGTCCATTGCCATGGAAACAGTTCTATTTAGGGTACTGTATTAGTCCTCTTCTCAGAGAAGGTAGAAAAACGGTCAACAGAACAGCGTCACTCTTCATGATTTAGAATTAAGTACTTATCTGTGTATGCTTCTGGGGCAGAGAAATTTGAAGTAAGATGGGAAGTATTTTAATAGAGTCCATTATTTTTCCTGAGCAACATAAATAGAGGCTAAATTTCTGTACTATGAATAATGCAGTATGACAAAAACATCCATTATGTCAAAATCAGATGCCACCAAAAAATAAAATTATTTCTAGTTATTGCTCTACACAGAGTTGCAAACCACTGAAACAATTTTTTTTTCTTTTTTTTTTTTTTTTTTTGGTTTTTTGGCGGAACTGGGGATTGAACTCAGGCCCTTGCGCTTGCCAGGAAAGTGCTTATTCCACTGAGCCATCTCCTCAGCCCCAACAATTTTTTTTTTCAAGGAGAAATATTCTATTTATTTGAGGTCTATATGCATTATCTATGATACCTTAGGTCTTGCTTTAGTTTCTAGATTTACTGATAGGACTTTCAATCCTCTTTATAAATAAAGAGGTAATAATTTGCCATAGGTAAAAAAGAATATCAATAATTTATATAAGTAATTTCGTTCAAAGATTCAAAACAATAGAAAAAATCGTAAATGTGTCTTTAGGACAAATGTTATAACCATTCCTTAAAAAAAAAAAAAATCCATTGAAAGCTTAAAATATCAATCTTCCTTGAAATAAAAATAATGTGAGAGGAAAAACCCATGAGATATACCAATATTGGCATGAACATACTTTCATAAAAGTGAGTAATTCTAAGAGACATTTTCACTTGCTTTGAGCACAAATTCCAAGAAGCCAGCTCTTTTTTCCTTTGTGCTACAGTTTACCGTTTAGCAGCAGTACAGTAAGATATGCTTTTCTCAGGGCGACAGCATACTGAGCCTGAATGTTTGATTCTGCAACTACATTTTCAAAGAGCCAACAGGAATCTCCCTGATTTTACAGCTGATACAACCATTATTAGCTATTAAGGGTAAGGGCTGAGTGTTGATTAATTTGTAATAATTTATTTTTACCATATTTTTCAACAACTGCACGTGGAAGATGAAATGGAAGTAAACAGCTCCTGTGTGGTGAAATAGCTGGTTCGTAACGTCGTTGCGCAATGGCTCTCAGGGCTTAGCGAGCTTCGGGAAGGTGCAGAAGGCTTGCCACAACCCACGTGGCTCCCCCTGAGGACCTGTGGGCCAGCAGAGTGGGGGCGGGGCTCGAGAACGTGAGAAGCTCAGGCAATGCGGGTCCTCTGGCGTGGAGAAACACTTCAGCACTCTTGGGCTAGGTCTGCCCAAGCAGAGTAGCTATGGAATTGCTAATCTCTATTAAGACACTTCTGAACTATTAAGTCTCAGTGGGGGATGAGGATAATCAATCATACAATTTGGAAAGGATGTTAATTTAGTCAAGATCAAGTTAATTCCTATAAATTGGTATGTATTAGACAAGTACTGTGAGTTACATCGACATTCAGGGAAATAAAACTCTAACCAGTATTAACTTGCTTGTGTCTCCCATGAATTTATCTGACTTTCAAAAATGAACACATACTGTAAATAGTGAGAACTCAGTATTGGTAAATTTTCCAGACATAACTAAGACAAATATATACATACATACAGAACAAGTTAAGGACATATTAGTGATACGTGCTCAGCCACGTTCATAACCGCACCAATCACAATGGTAACACTTGGGAATGGCCTACATATTTATAGCAGATGAGTGGATAAAGAAAAGTGACCTCTGCCACAGTTTGAGCACACTCAGTGCTTTCTGCAATAAAGGGTAAGTGAGTCATTTGCAGGAAAAATGGGTACATCTTGAAATCATATTAAGGGAAACAAATCAGACATAAGCTTAAGTATCACATGGATTCTCTTATATGAGAAATCCAAAGTATAAAATAAGTTAAGACAGAAATAAAATGTAGAAAATGGGAAACAGGGAGAGGGACCTTTGGCAAATGGGGAGGAGACTAAGCGGGCGGGCCAGGAGCAAGCATAAGGGGTGAGCTGTGTCCCGGACACAGACCAGCCCCTCATCGGGAGTGCAGCCACGCACCACCACTATGCAGCAGGAAGAAGTTTATGCATATTTTCAAATTACTTTTGTAAGTTAAATGAAATCATTTAGGTACTTATTATTATTTCTGTTCCTCATTGTAATAAATGGGTCCTCACAATACCTCTAATAAAGGCTTGTATTAAAAGAAAATAAGGGGTTGGAGAGACAGCTCAGTGGTCTAAGCACCTGTCTGGCAAGCACAAGGACCTGGGTTTGATACCTGGTACCACATGCCTTGCTGGCCCTGTGCCGAGCCAGCTACTGAAACCAGGCGTGGTGACACACACCTGCAGTCCCGGGGCTGGGGAGACTGAGATAGGAGGAGCACTGCAAGTCCAAGCCATGTAGTGAGGCCCTGTACCAAATAACCAAACAAAGAATTAAAACCACATAAGTATCAAAGGAAACAAGATACAAATACAGAAATGCCATGTACTTGCCTTTAAAAGTTCACAACAAAGTAAACCATTTTCTCATTAAAGACTGCTCATATGTCATGGGAATTTTTTTACATAACAAATGTATTAAATTAGTAATCATTTACAAGATAAAAAAGGACAAGAAAGAATTGATATCAATGCACAGGCTGTGTGCATTTAATTCTCTCACAGATAGTTGCGACAATTGTTGGTCAAAGGTCTCACTATTAGATCTAATTTGAAGCATACATTATTCAAATGCATCACTGTCAATCCCCATTTCAATGGAAATTCTGACTGAACAAGGCCTGAATTTTGTACCTTTCACAGGTTAATCACTGTTTGGGGCATCAATACATCTCTATGAAAAACATCAGCTGACACTTGTACAGATGCTCAGCATAAGGAGGTGGCAGCATGCTCTACGCACCAATTAAATGCTCAGCGTACAATTTTAAAAGCTCATTCCTATAAAAAGTTAAGAGTAACTTGATTTTCCGAGTTTATATCATCAGCCTCACTTCTTCTTTGACAGAACTGACTTCCCCAGACACTCTCCCGCTCTCCCTCACCAACACTCACATGCCCTACAGCATGCACCACCCTTGCTAGCTCTGGAGTGTATCATCAATTACCACACAGCACATTTCCTGAGTGTGCTACATTAATGGTTTTGTGAGTGATGAGGCATTAAGACTTTAACAGAGTAAGACAATTAGCTCAATACTTTATAATTATTAACTATAAAAAACACTGATTGTATGGCCTATAAGCCTAAAATATCTCATCTCAGAAAGTATGCCAACGCCTGTGCAGTTAAGGGAAGGACATCACTTCTATTAACCTTCTGAAGATATCCAGGGACCTGGATGTTTACTGTAAAATCATTACACTATTTAGATTAAAGCACTGGTGATCTAATTCTATGTTCTTTCGGTGCCTAACAGGTAGAAGTGCTTAATGATTGTTGAATGAATAAATGAATGGAAGCTACATTTCTTGCCTGAGAATGTGAAAGTTATTAAAAGGTTTGACATAGATTTGACATAGGATCCTAATACTATTAAAAATGGAATCCTTACATTTTCAACAACAACAACAAAAAAACCTTTCTATGTTTCTATTTTTCTATTTATTTTTAAGAGCACCAAATACCAAGAAGCCTTCTGGGTAATCAAAATACTGATAGTTCATGTTAATTTTTAAATGTTCAACAATGTACTTTCCCTAAAGAATATTAGAACCACCCTTGTTAGGTTGTGTTTAAAGCTGCACAATATAAGAATATCTCATGAGTATTAATGACATATGTCATCATTTACTAAAACAATACAACTACTACAAAAGTAGGCATTCCCTACTTCAACAGAATTTGTTAATTTCAAGTAACATGCAGGAAATTCAGTAGGGCTCTTTTTGAACGCTAAATTAACTAATTAGGAAAGAATTTCTAGTGAAGAAGTTAAACATGGGCGTACATTTTCCTCTGGAAACGACACTCTGTCTAGTAGCTCGAGTCAATCAATGAGTATCTATTGGACACACCTGTAACACTAGTAATATTCTAGAACTTACCACAGATTGTAGTATGTTTCTATGGAGATCTCAGAGCTCTAATCCCCAGATAGCACACACAGATCTCCCGTGAGTCCCTTCCCTCAGACAAACCCTCTGTCACCTGAACTCTTCTGCAGGCAAAGTGGGCAGAGAAAGCCCAGGACAAGGATGCCAGCTCTGGGGTTTCTTTGATTCTATTAACCAACATTTGGACCTTAACACCGAAAGTCAAAATGAATCGTGCAAAGGAGCGCTCATGTTATTTCTCAGCTGTATAAATAACAGCAGAAAGACCTACTGCAAAACAGTCTCAGTGACAATATTTCCAGAGGTCCTACTAGGAAATATGGTACTACTTAAAATGTCTCTAGATAATATCTTTTGTTAAAGATAAGCATTGATTGGGTGATCCAATGTTATTAAAATAAAATAATGAATGATATGTTGGCAGGAAGAAGAGGGTAAAATGTGGGAATTTAGGGGAAAAAAAATCCCAAGATTTGAAAACAGTGGTAATATAATTGGGAATTCGCAGAGAGTTAAAAAGGTTTAAACTATTCACTAAGACTTCATCTTGCTTCTTGATCTTTTTTAAAAATGTATTTAATACAAGGTCTACAGGGTCTACAGGCTCTCACTACACAGATGGGACTCAGCAATTCTCCTGTTTTCAGCCTCTCAAATGCTGGGATTATAGGTGTGTGCCACCACGCCCAGTCTCAATTGCCATCTCAGGGTACCTCAAGGACAGGGCCAGCACTATAGTGCTGGAATCAACCCCAGCCGCTGCGCTCCGCCTAAGCAGGCACTTTAATCCACTGAGCTATCAGGCCGGCTCTGCTTCTTGATCTTATGAAGCTTTAAAAAAAATTAAATAAATAAAAATAATGAAAAGTAAACACATCTAAATTTGGGATAACCCCTCGCATTCTCTTGAGCAGTTTCAAATCCTATTTTTAATTCAATTTTACCCTCTACAAAACTTCTCAATGAAGCAAAATGTAGACTGTGAGGTCATGAAGTATTCACACCTGCATAATGTGCTGCCTCTGAGGTTCAACCTGGCTTCAGATCCTCAGTCTGCCGTCCACCGGCCGGCACTATGATCTGGAACATTTCACTGAAGCTCTGAGTCCCAGTTTCTTCATCTGTAAAGTGTGAATAATTCTTCATCTGTTTATTGTGATGCTTAAATACAACAACAAATACAGCTTCTATAGCACAGGGTAAGGCACATATGTAGTATTTAATAGAAGGTATTACTGTTACTGATGTTATAAAATGTTTTGAAGCTAAGAGTTGGTCTCAGATAATTATAATGATCTTCCATAAATCTAGTTTTAGTTATCTACGAGATAAATTTAACTTTCCTGCACACTCAGCATATATCTGTAACAAACTAAATTTCATTTATTTGACTAACCACTTTCACTCTTGTAGTACAGGAAGATGTAAAAATAAAATAGATATCTATAAATAAGAATGTGTTCCTTTACTGCAAATCGCTATCCATTAACAGAAAATAAAATGATAAAATATGTCTTTTATTTTTATTTTTAGATATGTATTTTATACTAGACAAGAACTCTCTAAGAAGTAATATGGCCTAAACTAGTCATTTTTGATATTTGGTAATACTTATATATATCTACAATATATTTAAGACACAAGTTAAAATGCCTATCATGCTTAATCAGAAGTTCTGAGCAGCAAAATGCAGTTTTTCAACCCTTCAGCAAATTCTGAATAAAGAAAAAACATCCCATCATATTCCTCTCCGCAGTGCTCATAACGTCCTTGGGGGCACCAGCCAGAAACCTGGCCCATGACCAATGAGTGGTCCCCTTCTGGGTGGCTAGTTAAGGGGTAGTCCAGGCTCGTGAGCAGCTCTGTTTCATGGGCACCAGGGAGTGCCTGCTGCCGAAGGGCTGCAGGGGCTTGGCAGACTTCCACCAGCAGCCTCTGGGGAGGTGGTGGAGAGAAACGTTCAACCAACAAATTCTACAGTCAAGTGCAACCTTAGGAAGTGGCCTACAGAGAACACTGGAAGGCTTAAGACATGACCTTAACGACATCAAAAGTGCAGCCCTTTACAGGACATGAGAGGATCACGAGGTGGAACACCTTCCATATCGCAGCAATGAGCACTAAACAGTACAGAGAAGGACCAGTAGATCTCTTGGTGGACAAACACACGTATCTACCAATCCCCCCAAAAAATACAGAATTACCTGAAACAGCCTTATGGCCACAAGACATAGAATATTTAAAAACATAAACAAAACTCCAAGTATCAGTACAATTTCTCAAATAAGCTTTATAGTTGCGCTCTGAAAATGTTCCTAATAATGATCACAAAATAGAGATGCAAAGAATATTCATCAGAAATAGTTTGGAAACTGAATGTTCACTATATAAATGCTACTATTTTGTATACAATACACTGCCAGTATTTATCACCTGCCTTTAAATCAAAAGCCCATTTTGCTAAAAATAAATGTATTCACATAAATAAATAAAATCCCCCAAAGGTCACCTAATAAGACAAAATGGTATGTAACATGTTATAATCCAGTATGCTAAGTACAATAAATGCAGTTCAGTTGACTAGCATGATAGTATAGAGGTCAGCGGCAGACGGAAAAGAGTCAGATTAGGAAACACTTCTGAGAAACGTCACTAGAGGTCTGAAGAAACATTTCCAAAAACATGTACGGAATGCATGCGTTCACTGTGGATTGTGTATGGTACACAGCTTACAGGTTTAAGCTAACAACTGGGAGACACATAACTAGCCTGGTTTAGTGTGGCGATGCATTCGCTGAACAGCAAACGTCAAGAGACAGCCTCAACTTCCCCAGCGCACTGCCATCACAGTGCTGCCCAAGGGTAGGTTATCTTTCCCCAGATCCAATCCAACAGAGGAAAGAGGCCGTTATCCTGCACTGTTAAGACACACTACAGATAGTCTTAGCTGCTTCGCATCTGTGTGCTGCAGATGGCAGCTCCCAACACGCACACTTGTGAGGAAAACCCCCCACACCTTTGGGGAAGATGGTTAAGAGATCCAACGTTCTAAGCGGTTCCAGCGGCGTGTGGCCGGCCTGCGCTATAACAATGCTTGGCGTCAGCACCCTACCTTGATCCTTCTCTTCGGATTATTCTCCTGTCCCTTCTTCTGCTGGTGTTTCTCCCACACGCCTCAGCTTTCAAGCTCCAAAGCCCTGCTACTCAGGGTCTTTCCTTTTCAGCCAAGTACCGATCACTCAGAGCATAATGGGCATAATCTTTAGATCTGACCTTCCTTTAGCTGTTGTGCAGCAGTACTAGGCAGAACAGCTCTTTACAGCCAACAGCTTTGTCCCACTCTTCTCTTAATTTCTTCGAGGTAAAGAAATGCTCGTGAAATTTAGAGAGATTATCTTTAGTGAGCCAAAGTCTTACTGTGTAGTACAGAAGCTTCTAACATATCGCTGAAAGCTACACAGATTAGACGTGACTAGGTTGGCTTTATCCAGGCTTTCTGTCTGTCTGGCAGTGCTATCAGCTTTGGGTTACGTCCGTGTGTATACACGCTGCTGGTGTAGCTCTGGCTTAGCAGTTTGCAAATGTTAGTTTTGGAACCCTTTTGCACATTCAAAAGTTACTGAGGACCCCAGAAGAGTTTGCATTTATGTGTAGGATTATAATAGTACTTACTGTATTAGAAATTGAAGCTGAGAATATTTAATTCATTTAAAATAATAAAATCCATTATATGTCAACATAAATCACATATTTTCTGGAAAATATCTTTATTTTTCCACAACGAAGTAGTGACACTAATAATCAACTTTGGTAATTTTCTTAATGTCTGTTTACTGCGAACTGGATATGCTGCATTCATCCGTTGTGATATGCTCTGATTAAAGTATGTGAGGAGAATCTGGCTTCACATAGAAATATAGCTGCAAAACAGACAGTTATGAATATTTTAATAGCAAACTAAAACTCAGTAAGTACAACTTTCTAAAAAACTAGTTGCAATGTGGAAACTGACACCTTATCTATGAATTTAATGTTCAATATCACATTAAAATTTATTTTCCATTTTGTATTATGAATGGGTCTTTTACCAATGTCTGATTTTGAAAAATAGCTTCTCAAAAATAAGTAATGTGATGCTGAAAATTCAAGGAAAACAAAGGACAATCTTCACTGCCAGTTATTAACAGGCAGCTCCAAAGATGATGTGCACTGTGTCTTAACTGGTTAGAAAAGGAAATACTGTGAGTAGCAACGTCCTTACACACTGGTTCTATGCAAAGTATCGCTCGGTACTTATGCTGATCTCCCAAGTGCTGGCACAGTCCATCATGTAACATCAGAAAAAGCACATTAATGTCACTCTTGGTCTCAAGGGGAGAAACTTTAAGAACTGGAAAGCTTTTCATTTTCTTTCTTTTTTGCGGAACTGGAGATTGAGCTCAGGCCCTTGCGCTTGCCAGGGAAGCGCTTATTCTACTGAGCCAGCTCCCTGGCCCCGCATTTTCATAAAGGTAGATATTGTACATATGTTCCACAATTCTAGTTTTTCCTTGAAAGCTGAATTTTATCACCTGTAAGAAATATTCTCAGTCATTTTTGTTGAATTTTCAGGTCATATTATTCTTCAGAATGGTTTATTAAATACCTAAGTCCAAGTAACTGAAGTTTGCCTCACAGGTGTCTATTCACGTATAAAAAGTGGCTGCAACGAAGACTGCACACTTTGGTTCTGGAGACAACCGGGTGCCTTGCAGTTCAGTACTCCCCACTTCCTCACAAGCAGCAGGACGTCTACTCCAGGGTCAAGATGGAGCGACACTGAACTTCTCCCTGTTGAGGGCACGTGTAAGGGAAGCTGTCGCGCCCCCGCCCCGCACGCAGGCAGGCGCAGCAGTGAGCAGAAGAGCGCGCAGCGTTTGATGCCACTGCCTCTACCTGGCCCAAGGAGCCGACACAGTGACACGCCCACAGCCTTCGTACACAGTGAGCAAAGCAAGTAAATTCTCAGTGTAATCACGAACATAGTTTTGACACAGGGGTCTAAGCATGGTACTTCGAGAACAGAAACTTCCCGAAGAATTTATCAAACAACGGTTAGAAATGAAAGCATCCCGGCTACTCCCCTGCTACTCTGTCCAGCTTATCTGCAATAATATGCCCAAGAGGGGCTAATGGCGAGCTTCCAGTCATGCTCCCGCTCGGAACCGTCTCAAGACCACACACACCTGGGGTACAGCAGGTCATGCATGGGATCGTGAGGAAATGCGAGATGCGAAGCATTCTAAAAGCCGTGGAAATCAGCGCGAGCCTGTTCATCCAAACCAGCCTCCCACAGGAGATGAAGAAGATGAGACAGAGGGTCGCGGGGTGTTATTTCCACAGCTCTTCACAACTGACTAAAAACTGTCTGCCACACCCAGAGTTGCCTGCACGCTTACTGAGCGCACACTGCCTGAGTTCTCTGTCTTTTCAGACCAAATATCAATTTCCTTTCTCTGCCAAAGTATCAGAGCAGTTTTATTTATTTGAAAAACTCCAAAGCAATGTATTGCATTACTGCTGGGGTAGGGGATACAAATAGAAATATGGAAATAAAGAATATGCATAAAGTCATTCTCGTTAAAAGCACAATCGCTAGCTCTCATTTACTGTAACACTCAAGCCAGACAGAGGACTGAATATGGTATGTACTGAACTGTATTTCCCTGGCACCCAGCTGAGACATTCTAGAAGCAGGGAAAATACTAGGCTTGTCCTTTTATTCCTTGCATCCATAGTTGTAGTTCATGGTGCAAAGTTACTTAACACACGTATAGTGAAGCTACTCATAAAGCAGGTAAGAATTATCCTCATTTTACAAAGAAAACTGACCATCAAGGAAATTAGCAAACCCCAAATTAAAAGACTTCTACCAAAGACTGTGAACTTAACGTATGTCTTCTGGTACGACATTAGTAGTTATGCTTTTCATGTATTTAGTGACACAGAGTTGGAAGAAACAGCCAAAAGCCTTTACAAATAAAATCATATATTAAACCTGAACTTTGAAGCACATGATTATATAAAAGTAATAACTTGATAGCTTTTTTTTAGCTACAAAGTGATAATTACTGATAACAGTAACCATTCCCCAAAACTTAAATTTAACATAAGTAGATATGTACAGGAAATAATTTTTTTAAAAAGCACCTACAATATATGAATGGCAATGGAATACACATCTCTGACAAAAATAAACAAAAAAGGGGATATAAATGAAGGACCATTATGTAGCAAAAA
>NW_004524588.1:27812859-27816613 GCF_000260255.1 Octodon degus | reverse complement strand
ACTAATAGTGTTTAGACAAAATACCATGTCTGCATCTTGTACTATGAATAACTACTACAAAGACAATATGCAATGCATTATTGTAATTGTCCTACTAACCTGTTTTGAAACTGTCTCACTGCTACTTCTTTCTCAATAAAATTATAAATAAATGAATAAATAAATGAAACTGCCTTCACACTCAATTACAATCTTTCTGGTCCATGACAAAATAACGAAAGTGTTCAAATATACATAGATAGACAGATCAGAAAAAGTGATAATTTAAGGCTTCCAAAAGAACAATCTTCTAACAAAAGGTAACTATGGTAGGCTCCAATGTGTTAATACAATGTATACACATTTTTGGATAGCTGCATTTTTAAACTAATTTTTTAAATATTTAGCATGATTAAGAATTCAATCAAACTTAAGCATTTAGAAACCCTGAAGTATTAGGTGCGGAGGTGCAGGCCTGTAATCTCAGCACTTGGGAGGCTGAGGCGCAGACTGTTGCAAGTTCAAGGCCAGCCTGAACTGCATAGTGAGACCCTGTCTCAACAAAAGAAAAACTAAAACAAAATTTAAAAGCCCTCAGGCATCTTAGGACTCTATAGAAAGCTGCTTTAATGCACAAAGATTTGCTGCCATAAATTCATTACTTGACTTTGCTTATGTCATTTAAGATAAAAATCAAGTAAAAAAACCTGCTTTTGATAAACAAACATACATAATATAAGAAATTTGATTAACCAAAGTAGAATATAGCTACTAGTCCACCATAGGATAAACAATTTCATTATACTGGTTGACGTACATATTAGTACCAAATAATCTTGGCTGTACAAGCTAACCTCATATGGCCTGAACTAAGATTTATTTTAATTTGACAGTACCTTTGATTATAAAGCCACCTGACGTTGTCCAATTAAGTATGGTATAAGAAAACAAATAGTGCCTGGGCTATAGCTCAGCAGCACAGCACCTGCTCGGCAAGCACAAAGTCATGAGTTCAAGTCCCAGTACCAACACAAAACAAAAGGTGGCACTAATACCACAGAAAGGTGTGTCAGCGAAACTAAACATGCTAAAGTTTTTTAATGTTAAATTCTTTTTGCACAGAGTTCTATTCACCTAGGTAGTACTGACAATTCAGTTCTCAAAGTACACTATAATAGGCCATACCTTTTCAATTTTTTAAAATTTTTTAAACATTTTCTTTATTAGAAGCTGAGTGATCTGACAAAAACCTACATTCCTTAACGCAGTTTTGTACTCTACTTGTGAATAACGTTAAAGGAACAGAGTCATCTAGTTACCAGAATTTCTTATGCAAAATGTGTTGCACTTCAAAACTCAGTAACTTTACAAGGCAAACAGAAACATTTCCCCTTTTATTAAAAACTTTATTTCATAGGAGTTACAGATTTAATGATAGATTTGTTTGTTCATTTGTTGCTGAATATGGTTTATAATCTTTTTAATGACCTTAATTTCCAAATTAGGTCCTTCGAATATTTCCAGAATTTTCTTTATTTTGGAAGTAACTAAACCAAAACTGTAAAGATATTTCTAATAATAAATGTGATTTTCATACAACATGCAATTAAATATTCAAATATTGGGTTAAAGCAAATTACTTCATTTGAAGATAAATTCAATTCCTTTTCAAGTATTCCCAAAATTCAACACATCATCAAAAATTAAGACACTGACAAAGAGAAAGGTAAGGACACCCCCTTCCCCTCCATACCATTAATGAACACTGTAACAGCAGAGAGTAATTTATGCTGGATGTTCACGATTTTCATTCTTCCGTTATGAACTACACTACTAAAATTCAAAGTGATATGATTTACTGGTTATTACTCTACACTTTATTAAAATGAAAAAAAACAAAAACACAAGAAAAAGTCAGTTTGAGTAGTACAGATGGATTTTATTTATATTCTATCAAAAAGAAAAATACATCTTTATTAGAAATCAACCCTTACATGCTATTTTTAGAAAGATGAATTTAAACTGCTAGACACTGACTGCTTCCAAGAGCACTTAAGAACGGCAATCTTAAAAGGCTACAACTGTCGCCCAAGTCATGTCCCAGTACTATATGTCCGTCTAAACGTCTTTCCTGCTAGTGCACGAATCAACATTAAATACTTTAGTTGCTAAAAACAGAAATATGGGCAGCGATACGTGCGCCAATTATAACACTAGCAATGCCCACTTTCCACATTCTTTCTTTTAATAGTAGAAATGAGGATGTTCTTTCTGTTTCTAGAAACAGAACTAGTTTCTTTAAAGTCTAAAAGAAAGATATAAAGAGTTCTTAAATGTTACTAAAGTGTCACTGATCCACAGACAGTCCTCTCAAGAACAAAACAACAGTTCGAAAAAAAAGTTTATGAGTCTAAAATTGTGATAGCTTTAAAAGAAAGTTTGACCAAGTCAGTAGACTCCTCCCAGTCGTTTGAAAGCCAGCATGCTGTCATTTCACCTGAGCTCAAGTGTAATCAAACGTGTCTGAAGGACCTTTTTGCCTGTTTCAGACACAGCTCTCCACTCTGAAGGTCAGGAAATAGTATTTTTAAAGAGGAAGCTAATGTGGATGACATCTGGCCCCGCAGTGAAAGAGTTAACATCCAGCGACGACGCAGACCTGGGCTTCTGATCCAGTACAGTTCTCACAAGCTGCCCTGCAAGGAGCTGAGCAAGTATCAGCTGTAACTTGATCCCAGAGTTTATGCGAAAAAAAGAACTGCACATACTCAACATGCACATTTAATAAAAATCTGTTTCAGGAGAAACGTATCCAATAAACACAATTTAAGGCATACTGCTTGATTAAATTCAAATCTGCAGCCCTTTTGCTTTCCTCATGCTCTCAAACAAAATAAGGAGAGAAAAAGCGCAGCCCTACTGCAGGGAAGAGGCTGGAAAACAACTTTGATTGGCACTTGGCCTGACCCACAGAGGAAGAAAAACAGTTTTTGGACAAAGAGCGCAAATATTTGAGCTTGCCTGTTGATGTGCTTGCTTTTTTCTTTTTCTAATACATAAAGAACCACCCCAAATGACTGTATGTAGAGGAATGGACAAAACCAGCAGCACAGTCACCCGAACTTTCAGTCCGGGTGCGTCTGCACAGCTCAGCAATTTTAATTCATTTGTGCTGGACAAACACAAGCACCTTACCGAAGGTTTCTGCTTAACGCAATGTAAAAATAGAGTCCGGAAAAGAAACTGATCACAATATTACACCGAGAGGCTGTTAAAACCTGGCTAAAAACTTCTCAGGCTGAAGAGGGCTTTTCACCCTCTTCCTCCTCCCCCTCCAGTCCCCCCGGAATGATTAAACCCAGTAAGCTAAACAATGCAGGAGTGACTGCGGTCACCGTGGGAAGCCACACACACCGGCGAGGCGCCCGATTTTTCTGGATCTGCACGGAGGGGTGCCAGGCGCGGCCTCCCCAGCCCGGCCCGGCCAGTCGGCGGGGCTGCGGGGCGACCGGCCTTGCCCTCCGACACAGCGTTCCAGCCGCCCGCCTGCAGACGCGGACCGACCCGCGAAGGGGGCGTCGGGCCCCGCGCGCCGGGCAGAAGCGCCCGAGTAAACAAAACACCCCAGACGCCGCCGCGCAGGGGGTCGCGTTCCGCCAGCCCGCACCCGGCAGCCTGGGTTCACGCCGCCGGCGCCCACCGACAGCGAGCCTGCCCGGGAGGGCCATGCAACCGGCTCCTCTCCGAGGAGCAGGCGAGCGGAGCACAAGAGCCG
>NW_004524588.1:27811247-27811814 GCF_000260255.1 Octodon degus | reverse complement strand
GGAGGGCCCAAGGGGGCTAACACCCTGCAAAAGGGAGCGTAGGGTCAGACTGAAACATTGGTCCGGCTTTCTTTCAGGCAAAACCTAAACTCAGTCTCGTAGGACTCTGCATCCAGAGAGCTCACAGAACTTTACGCCCGCTTGCTAGGCTTGTGCAAAAGACTAGCTGTCTGCAGCTCGAGACTGGGTGGAAGATGTCTGAGGCAGATGCGTTAGCCGAAGTTGCCGTTAAACGTCTGCTTCGGTCTGAAGCACCTTGCTGTAGTCTTCTCAGTGCTGTTTGTCCAGCACTGCAGGGCCAGAGAGAGGTTTGTCTTCTCACGCTCAAGTCCTTTCCGAGGCAGCCGGTCCGAGACGCGCAGGGCGCGGAGCCCTGCTGGCCAGGAAAGGCTCAGGTCGCAGCCCCTTTAGCGGCGGGCTGCACCTTCCTCCTCCAAAGCGGAAAGCGAGAGTCAAGGTCTCGGCGCTCGCCTTCCCGGGAGAGGGAGTGTAACAGTCGGCTGAGGGCGCGCCATCTCCCCGGGCCCGAGCGGCGGTGGCCGGCGCGCTGCGGCCGCGGCCGCCCGG
>NW_004524588.1:27809210-27811147 GCF_000260255.1 Octodon degus | reverse complement strand
CGCGGGGCGCAGGGGCCGCCGCTCCCGGGCCGCGGCGGGGGCCCGGGGGACTGGGCTATGACGTCACCTGCTTTCGCCCTTCCGGGCGAGCGCGATCCGGGTTCTCAGCTTTTCCTCTTTTAAAGGTCTCTAGTGTATCAGGATTTGTGAAGGCTTTCACTTCACAGAATGCATCTGTAATAATTAAAAGAGAAAAACAAAAAACCGAAAAAAATCCACTGGTTTGCATTTTTCTATTTAATTAAAAAAAAATCCACTACCCGGGTTTCCATAGGGATTTAGTGTAGTGCGATGCAAAGTCTGGAAGGTGCGCTTCGAGGAGCTAGCAAGTTTAGCACGTCAAAGCTACGTGCTCAACTTGTGCGGGTCAAACTGGCAGTCTCACTTGTTTGCCCCTCTCCATTCTGTCCCTTGTAGAGGATCAACACATTAAACCAGGTCTACTCAAGAAACAAAGGAAGTGGAAACCTGCTGGCGCAGGTTTAAGTAGATGGAATTAGAGTGAAAACCCCCAAGTAGCAGTCTACGTGGTTGGGGAATGTGGAGATCCTTCCAGTTGGCCGGAGCGAAAGATTAGCAGGTGCTACACGGACATAGATAATGCAGAGGAAAAGTGCTACAGATTCAGATAGAAGAAACGGTAAGGGCTGGGGAGATAGCTCAGTAGAATAAGCGCTTGCCTGGCAAGTGCAGGGTCCTGAGTTCAATATTTCTTCTGCACAGTGTCTATTCATTTCACTTGCCCATTTTTAGATTGGTCTTTTGTTTGAGGAGTTCTAATTTCTTTGAGTCCTTTATGTATTTTAGATGTGAGTCCTCTTCCTGAGAAATCAGAGGCTTTTCTATTCTGTAGGTTGTTTTTTTACTTGGTTATTTTGCTTGCTTGTTTGTTTGTTGCTGTATTGAAGCATTTTAATTCAATACGATCCTATTTGTTGATTAGTATGTGGTGAGAAGTATGGGCCTGTACTCAGTCTTCTGCATGTGGGTAGCTGGTTTTCCCAAAACCATTTATTAAAGAGACTATCTCTTCATGGGGGGAGCATTTTATCCCATTTGTCAAAGATCAACTAGCTGAAGGTACTTATGGTTGTTTCTGCATCTTCTATATTGTTCCATTAATCCTGTCTGTTTGTGCTCCAGTACCATGCTCTGTTTATATTAGCTAATTTAATTACTTTGTGGGTTTTTTTGAGAGAGCTCTTGCTAAGCCATTCAGGCTGAGCTTGAACTCACTATGTAGCCCAGGCTGGCCTTGAGCTCATGGCGGTCTCCTGTCTCAGCCTCCCACGTGTTGGGATGGTATTGTACTCTTTTAATCATAATAGCTTTGTAATATTACTTCAAGTCCAGGATGGTGATTCTTCCCACATTGCTCTTTTTATCCAGGATCACTTTTGCTATTCTAGGTCTCTTCTGGTTCCATATAGATGTTAAGATTGTTTTCTCCAGTTCTATAAAGAATGTTGCTGGAATTTTGACTGGGATTGTGTTAAATCTGTGGGGTTTTTTTGTTTTTTTTTTTTTGTTTTTTGGTGGTACTGGGTATCAAATTCAGGACCTTGTGCTTGAGAGGTAAGCACTTGCTCCACTCACCTATCTCCCTGGCCCCATGTATATCAATTTTAGAAGTGAGGTTATTTTGACTCTATTGATTCCATCTATTGAGGAATAGGGGATATGTTTCCATTTTCTGTTGTCTTTGTCAGTGTCCCTTTTTAGGGGTGAGTAGACTTCATTATAGAGGTTTTTCACTTCCTTAATTAAATTCCTAAATATTTGTCTTGGTGATATTAGGTATTTTTCCATTAATTTCTTTCTAATGGATTCACTAGAAGTGTACAGGAATGCTATTAATTTTTGTGTGTTGATTTTGTATCTTGCTAATTAGTGAATTTGGTTATCAAGTCTAAGAGTCTTTTGGTAGAATTTTTATT
>NW_004524588.1:27805197-27809096 GCF_000260255.1 Octodon degus | reverse complement strand
GAAAACGTTCTTGTCTTTTATTTGATTTTATTACAATTATTTTTTTGTGTATTTAGAACAGGGCCTAACGGGTCTACAGGGTCTCACTACATAGATCTGACTTGTAGTGATTCTCCTGTCTTCAGCCTCCCAAAGCACTGGGATTACAGGAACATAACACCATGCCCAGCCTCAATCGCTGTCGCAGCGTACCCCATGAGTGGGGCCAGCCCTGCACACAGGGCTTCAAATCCTGGCCGCAGCATCTGCCTAAGCAGGTGCGTTAGTCCGCTGAGCTATCAGGCCAGCCCTTTTTTACTTGATTTTAAATGAAAAGTTTTTAGTCTTCTCCAACTTAAAATAGTGTTGGCAGTATGTCTCTCATATATAGCTTTTAGCAGATAGGGATTAAGATCCCTTTATACCTGGTATCTTCAGTGTTTTTATCATGACAGGAGTTTGGATTTTGTCAAAGGTTTTTTCTGCACCTACTGAGATATTCATGTGGTTTTTGCCATTACTTTTATTTCTATAATGTATTACATTTATTGATTTGTATACATTGAAACATCCCTGCATCCTGGTGATGAGCCCTACTTATTCAAAAGCTTTGCTCAATTCTAATATTTCTTTGTTGATTTCTTGTCCAGTTGATCTATTTGTAAGAGTGGAGCATTGAAGTTTCCTAGTATAATTATGTTTCCATCTATCTGCATTTTTATGTCCGGTAGAACTTGTTTTATGAAGTTGAATGCACTATTGTTTGATGCATACATATTAATAATTGTTACCTTTTCCTGTTGGATTGTTTACTTAACCTGTATATAGTGACTGTCTTTGCCTCTTTTGATTATTTTTATTTTAATGTATCCAGTACGGGG
Organism: Octodon degus; assembly: GCF_000260255.1. NCBI lineage: Eukaryota > Metazoa > Chordata > Mammalia > Rodentia > Octodontidae > Octodon > Octodon degus. The sequence continues at coordinate 27,808,236 of NW_004524588.1, read as the reverse complement.
TGTCACTATGCTGGAATTGCAGGAGCACGCCACCGCGCCCAGTCTCTATTGCGGTCTCAGCGCACCTCGGGAGGGGCCAGCACAGCATGCTGGGGATCACCCTGGGTAAGCAGGCACTTTAATCCGCTGAGCTGGCTGGCTGGCCCTGATCAATTTTGACTTGAAGTACACATTGTCTGAATATAATATATACACCTGGTGTTTTTCAGATTCCTATTACATAGCATGTTATTTTCTTTCTATGCTTTAATTTTTAGCTTATGAGGTTTGTAGGCAGGGGGTAAAATGTGTTTCTTATATGTAGTATACTGTTGAATTTTGTGTCTTGATCCGTTCTGCCAGTCTGTGTCTTGCAGGGAAATTGAAAACATTAACATTGAAAGTTATTGCTGGAAGGAATTGACTTATTCCCACGATTGCCTTATTTTCACACTGGTTCCCCATCTTTCTCTTCTATTTAATTGCTTACCTGACTTGGTATATTCACTGCATTATTTATATTTTTTGTTATTGATAGCATCATTGTCTCTTTTTAGGGTACATATCTGTCTTAGTTTCTTTTCTCTTTTAGGCATGCTTTGCTGAGATAAAATACCCAACACCCCAAATTAAGGAAGAAAAGATTTATTTAGCTCACATTTTCTGGCGGTTTCAGTCTGCAACCAGCTGGCTCCCAGGTTGGCATGGTGAGGAGCAAGAGCTCAAGGTGGCCGAAGACAGCAGCAAGAGCTGGTGTACATGGAGGAAAGCCTCTTTTCCTCTCCTACGTTGTGAGCAGGTCACCCCTTCCCACGGTGGATATAGCACCCACAGCACCCCATGTTCTCCTCTTTCACAGGATGACAATGTTTGCAAAGTAAGACCCTGGCCCCTGCTGCGTTAAACTTCTAAACTTCTCCGGTTGGCGCAATGTATCAATCATTACAGTATCTTTGAGAATTTTTTAGAGAGCTGGTTTGATGGTCATGAATTTCTTTAGCTGCTCTTTATCATCAAAGTATCTTATTTCTCCATCAATTTTGAAATTTTATTTTGCAAGAGGTCAGCTTGCATTGGAAATTGTTTTCATTTATGGCTTAAAATACTTCAATCCAAGGTCTCCTGGCCTCTAAAATTTGTGTGGAGAAGTCTGTTGTAATTCTAATGGTTTTTCTTTTATATGTGATTTCTTGATTTTTCTCTGACTGCTTTTAAGATTCTGTTCTTGCATTGGACTACCAGAATTTTGCGTATGATGTATCATGGAGAGGTTCTTTTCTGTTCATGGCTATTTGGAGTTCTATATGCTGTACTTATTTGTATGTTAATTTTTGAATCATATTTGGAAAGCTTTCAATTATTATTTCAGTCAACAGGTTTTTTTATGGTACTTGTGCTATCTTCTGATTTTCACTAATTTCAGTTGATCTTAATCTTTGAATCATCTAGGAGCTGTTGGACTCATTCTTCATGTTTTCTTATTACTTTTAAGTTTTTTTTTTTTTTTGGTTTTTTTTTGCTCCAACTGCCCTCATGGCTGGTTTGGCTGGTTTGGCTGGCTGGAGAGTTGTGGGGATCGAACTACAGCAACCTGAGGCTGACAGCTTTGTGGAAGCAGCCACTTAAACAACTGAGCTAAGGCCAATAAGGAATTTTTTTTTGTGTGTGTGTGTGTGTGTTTTGCTCCTTGAATGCCTTCAGGGCACTTTTGCATGGCTGGAGTGTTGTGGGGATCGAACTACAGCAAACTGAGGCTGCCAGCATTGTGGAAGCAGCCACTTAAAGAACTGAGCTAGGGCTGGGCCCCCTTCTTATTACTTTTGATTTCTCTCATTCATTTGTCACTGGCAACACTCCTGTCTTTTAATTAGGAACCTCTATGCTCACATTGGCCGCCTTTACTGCCCAGACTTTGAATAGAATTTCAATGTCCTTAATTTCTATTTGGAACCTTTTATGGACTTTATCCTTTCCCATTCTGGGCAAGCATGCTTTCCATCATTTTGTTTAGCTTTTTTTTCACCTCTTCCTCCTGCTCCTCCTCCTCCTTCTTTAGACTTGCTGATGATTTTTTAATTGGCCAAGTACAAGGAGTATCAGTGTACAACAATATAGGAACATTGACTATACATACATAAATCTACACACACATATTCTCAATGGGGAGGACAGTTGTCAACCTTTGAAGAGCCTACTATGCTTTTTTCTCTGCTAACCCCACTCCTTATCCTAATTCTCACCACATGTCCCTTCTTACTGCTGCTTTACAACAAAGAAGCCTCAGGAAAAGTGGCAATAGTGGAAAGGGAAGCAGCCACAGTGGGTGCATTGAGTGTGTTTTCTTCAGCATACGTTATTGCACAGAGGCAAAGAGCCCTAGTTCTGGAATCAGGCATGAATTTAAGTACTAAGTTGTCCTTCCACAGATACATGACCTTGGGCAAGTTACTAAGTGTGTCTGTACTTCAGTTTCCTCACCTGTAGAAATGGAGTAACGATGTAACTTTCTCAAAGAGAGACTGTAGAGGTGGGATGAGGTCGTATATTGTAACATTGAACAAAATGAGTGGAACGTTGTAAGCGCTCAGTAAATGTTTGCCATAGGTTGTCGCTGTATAAAGGATGTTATGCTTTCTGCATACTTCTGACCTTCATCTAGTTACTTAATTTTTCTGTACCTCAATTTTCATCATCTGAAAAATGAAGATAATAGGATTAGCTTTGTTATTTTGAAGATTAAATGAGTTCCGTATAAAATACTTTAAATCAAACACTGGTTTATAAGCAATGTATTATACATCCTATAATTATATCCTGTTGTCAGCTGAATTTTATTTTTTTTTCATAATTTTATTGAGAAACAAATAGTAATGAGAGAGTTTCAAATCAAATTGGTAGGACAGTTTTAATAATTAACATATTGCATACATTCTTCTTAGTGGTTAATTGCTGTACAAGATGCGGACTTGATATCCTATTTACAAACACCATTAGAACAAATCCCTCTATTCATTAAGAGAATGTAACTATATATCTATCCTAGCTACTTTGAATACACAG